>NC_050177.1:44067945-44367945 GCF_008315115.2 Sander lucioperca
GCTGCCCACTTGTGATCGAATCACCCAAGACACTGGTCTGAACAGGGCCCTTGTTATTCTTTCCTCTCCCATTACTCATCTCAAGACCTCTCAGATTTATCGTGTTACCCTTTCGAGAGGCCCGACCCCCAGGTTGGAAACCACTGGACAAAACTACCAAACTGTACATTAAGTAAACAAAACTATTCACAACATTAAAATGCTGCTTACACATCGATTCATCAATAATCAAATATAACTAGAAAATGCACTTCCTGCAGAAAATGCTTGTTAATGCTGAAAAGCTAAATTGCTAGAGCTAGAACTGGATTGCTTTAAAGGTCCCATGACATGAAAATTTCACTTTATGAGGTTTTTTAACATTAATATGAGTTCCCCCAGCCTGCCTATGGTCCCCCAGTGGCTAGAAATGGTGATGGGTATAAACCGAGCCCTGGGTTTCCTGCTCTGCCTTTGAGAAAATGAAAGCTCAGATGGGCCAATCTGGAATCTTGCTCCTTATGAGGTCATAAGGGGAAAGGTTACCTCCCCTTTCTCTGCTTTGCCCGCCCAGAGAATTTGGCCCACCCATGAGAGAGAGACATCATGGCTTTCAAACGGGCAAAGTGGCAGTTGGTCCAGGCCACACCCCCACCCTCCACCTTGTCCCCCCCCTCTCTCCTCCTCAATAGCTACAGACACAGAAATGGCACATCCTAAGGAAAGCTCATTGTGGGACTGGCTCTAGTGGCTGTAATTCTGCACCAAGGCTGAATTTTGGGAAAGAGATTTCAGATACAGTATTAGGGGACCACTGAGGCCTATATAAAAGCATCCAAAGAGCACCATGTCTTGGGACCTTTAATAATTGCGTAAGAAGAAGTGAAGTAATACGAATAGTTGAACAAATGTGGGATTGGTTTTAATTAGTTCGAATTTCATTGCAATGTTGAATAATACCAATAATATATTAAACAAAATGGAATATTTTAAGGTTAAAAAAATGTGACGGCCCTGAGCTTGTTGTCGTGTATGCATACTGTGGTCTGTCTTGTGAACTTGCAGGTTTGTGGCTGAGGCGATAACGAGATGACTCCTCCCAGGCTATTTAACCCCGCCTGTGTTAGCTACTGACAACATGCACCACACATTCTTCACTGCATCCATACACTCTCATACATCACTGATACTGACAACCACACCTCATCACATTCTTGTTTGCATTATTATTTAATAAATGTTACTTCATTATTGTTAAGTTGACTGTACATCATAATATGGTTTAAGTTTACAAGTTTACATGGTAACAATATAACTATCTACATTTCAACAACTCTCTTTGGATCAGTACTATCAGTTTCTCCCATAAAAATGCTTGTGATCTAATTTTCTTAGTATAGTATGTTGATAAAAAGTCATAGTATAGTATGTCGAAAAAGTCATAAAAAGTCATATAGTTTGTCGAAAAAAGTCCGAGTATAGTATATCAAGAAAAAGTCTACAAAAGTCATAGTATAGTATGTTGAAAAAAGTAAAAAAGTCATAGCATAGTATGTCGAAAAAAGTCATATTATAGTATGTTGAACAAAGTCATGCTATATTTTCGACATTGTTGTATCAAATATTGCTGAACAACAATCTCTTCTTCATGTAAACCACGCCCAAAATGTGGTTGTAAAGCAACCAGAAACCAACATACAGTTGCAGGATTTAGTTTAATTGGTGTCACAAGTCAAAAACACAGAAGATTCTGGACCTGGATTGGACTTTTACTATGAAAACACCTCAAAGCAGACGAAGTGGCCGAGTGGTTAATGCAACGGCTTGCTAATCTGTTGTACTCCATGTGTGGGTTTATATCTCATCCCAATCGCACTGCAGTATGTTTTTCTCACAAGTTTACATGGTAATAATATAACTATTTGTGTTTCAAATAACTCTCTTTGGATCAGTGGTATCAGTTTCTCCCACAAAAATGCTTGTGATCTGATGTTCTTAGTATAGTATGATGAAAAATGTCATAATATAATATGTTGAAAAAAGTAAAAGTATACTCTGTTAAAAAGTCACAGTATAGTATGTTGAAAAAGGTCCAAAAAAAATTCATAGTATAGTATGTTGAAAAAGGTCCAAAAAAATTCATAGTATAGTATGTCGATAAAGGTCCAAAAAAATTCATAGTATAGTATGTCGATAAAAGCCATAGTATAGAATGTCGCAAAAAAGTCATAGTATAGTATGTCGAAAAAAGTCACAGTATGTATGTCGAAAAAAGTCACAGTATAGTATGTTAATAAACAGAGAATGTGAGCATTGATCCTGCTTCTCCAGACTTACCAAGCCTATGTACATGATCAGGGGAAGACCTGGCTTGGACCTTTACCGTGAGTCACATCAAAGCAGATGACCTGGCTAAGTGGTTAATGTAATTGATTGGCATTACATTGTGTTCTGCATGCATGGAATTGAATCCCTCATTTTAACCCAAACCACCATATTTTTCTAAACTTAACTAAGTAGTTTTGGTGCCTAATCATGACCAAACTGCGACATTAACAGCATGTTTAAAACCATGACGTTACCTTATCTGGTGGTATGCGGTCATATTTCCGCTAATTTATGAAACGCACTTTTTCATGACTTTTTTTGACATACTATACTATGACTTTTTTCGACATACTATACTATGACTTTTTTCGACATACTTCATCATAACTTTTTTAACATTCTATACTATGACTTTTTTATTACTTTTGTCGGCATGCTATACTATGACTATTAATTACTTTTTTCGGCATACTATACTATGATTTTTCATGAATTGTTTCAACATGCTATTCTATGCCTTTTCTGTCTTATTTCGAGATACCATACTATGACTTTTTTAACATACTATACTATGACCGTTTTCGAAATACAATACTATGACTTTATTAACATACTATAGTATGACTTTTATGACTTTTTTCGACATACAATACTATGACTTTTTCATGACTTTTTTCGACATACTATACTATGACTTTTTTATGACTTTTTCAACATACTATACTATTACTTTTTTATTACTTTTTTTGACATACTATACCGTGAATTTGTTAGGACTTTTTTCAACATACTATACTATGACTTTTTTGTGACTTTTTTCGACATACCTTTTGCCTTTTTCATGACTTTTTTCAACTTACAATACTATGACTTTTGATGACTTTTTAGATGTACTATACCATTACTTTTAAATGGCTTTTTCCAACATGTAATGCTATGAATGTTTTCTACATCATAATTTTGCATGAGTGATGGCTCAGAGGTTACAACTGATACAAGTAAGACCACCAAGTAGGCTCTGCAGCCCTGAACTCTGGTTTGATTCCAAACCCAGGCTGGTTTTTTTTGGTGTGGAATTTGCATGTTCTTCCAGACTTTCTTTGACATCCTATACTATGGCTTTTTAGACATACTATACTATGCCTTTTTTTACATACTATACTATTACTTTTTTGTGACTTTTTTCGACATGCTATACTATGACTTTTTTCGACATGCAATACATGACTTTTTTCAACATACAATACTATGACTTTTGATGACTTTTCAGACGTACTATACCATTACTTTTTAATGGCTTTTTGCAAAATATTCTGCTATGAATGTTTTCTACGTAAAACTGTTGCTTGTATGATGGCTCAGAGGTTAGCACTGATGCAAATAAGACTGCCAAGTAGGCTTTGCATCCCTGAACTTGATGCCCAGCTGGGCTGGTTTTTTTTGGTGTGGAATTTGCATGTTCTTCCACACTTTCTTTGACATCCTATACTATGGATTTTGTTATGACTTTTTTCGACATCCAAAATAATGACTTTTTAGACAGACATACTATACCATTACTTTTTAATTACCTTTCAACATACTATATTATGCCTTTTTTGACATACTTTACTATTACTTTTTTGTGACTTTTTTCGACATACAATACTATGACTTTTTTCGACATACAATACTATGACTTTTTTCGACATATGATACTATTACTTTTTTCCTGAAATTCCATACTATGAGTTTTTTATCACCTTTTGACGAACTATACTCTGACTTTTTTGTGACTTTTTTCATTTTCGATGTATGCCTTTATCATGACTTTTTTCAACATACAATACAATGACTTTATACTAGGGATGCACCGATCCGACTTTTTCAGTCCCGATACCGACACCGATGCCAGGGTTTTGTGTATCTGTCGATACCCGATACCGATCCGATGCTGTTGTTGAATTAATAATAAACTGTATACCTTTTCCACCTTATACCTTCCTTCCACCATGTGGAAGAGACTAAAGGCACCAGACTTTCCTAACTAAACATTACTTTCCTAACTAAGACAAAATAACATAGATGTAATGTTTTGAATTCTTATTTATTTGTTATTTAAAAAACAATTGTGCATTCAAATCGAAAATATAATGTAATCAAACTTCTTAAAATAACTTTAAATAAATAACAATAATGGGCCTCTATATAGGTTTATAATGGCTTATTCTACTGTCAGTACATAGAATATCACAAAAACATTTTAATGTCGTCATGTTTACTAAAAGCTTTGATTATTAAAGGGTTTGCTTGGCTCATCAACATTATACAATAACGTTATATGAAGGAGAATCCATCAAACAGTTACAGAATCTAAACTATTTTTTTTTCTGCAAACTGCAAAGTAGTAAAATAAACTCAAATCGAATGAATTCACATACAAAAAACTTTAACATTGTTTCCCTTTCAAAATAAAATAGTTGTAAGTTAGTTGTATAAACACTACCTTGGCCACAGGTAAGTTAGGTTGTAGTGTGGTTGTAGTGGGCGACTGAACGTAGCTCCACTGTCAGCCTCCTTCGCTGTTTGAATAATATTTGTAGGTTGGCGGACGTATTTCAGCGAGGCAAGACATCCAGTGTTTTAATCATTGCTCTGAACCCGTCTTTCTCAACGGTCTGTAGTGGGACCGTAGTTGGATTGCGTTCATAATGTTGCTCTGCTGCATGCTTGAAGTGAGAAGTCTTTCACGTTAGCACTGTAATGTTAGCACCGTAACGTTAGCACGGTTACGTCAGCTAGTACTAGGGATGGGCGATACCACACTTTTAGGATTCGATACGACACCGATACTTTTTCTTGCATTTTCATCGATATCGATACTGATACCGTTAATTTCTTATTGGCAATTTTTGTCAGTAAAAATATTATTACATTTAAGACAAATCACAAGACAAATACAGACCATTTATACAAAATGTATTATGGTCAATACATGAAATAAATTAAATATGAACAAAAACATACACATTTTCAGGCCCTTGGCTGTGTCGTTGACGGCTGTGTCGCACGTTGACGCTCATTCGCTCGTCTCCTGTCACGTGACAACAACAACAACCGTGGCTAAATTATGTCCGATTTTTTAGAAACAAAAAACCTTGCAACAACAGACAGCTCCTCTCTTGAGCATACGTTGTTCTGGTGTATCTCCGGTCTTTCTTCGTCCACTTTCTTCTCTGTTCTTGAATGTGCAGTAGTGACCGGAGCCTCTCCCAGCTTAACAGACTGTTATGTTACCTGGCCAGCTAGCAGCTATAATGTTACCCAACATGCCGTTCGGCGGTGTAGCTACATTTGTAAATGTAAAATTATTAGTGTTAGTTAGTTAGTTTAAGTCACAAATTGTTATGTGCTATGGTGTTTTATCCTTTTAAAGAAAGTTGTGGTTTATTAATTGTTGTGTTATAAAGTTACTACCATGAGTGAGAAGGGTACACAGTTAACAGGGGTCCCAGTGCTGCACAGAGGGGAAAAAAAAAAAAAATTGGATCGGCCTGTGGATCTGTTAATTTTTCCGATCCCCGATCCAGCTATTTTGTCAATATTGGGGCCGATATCCAATCTTAATATCGGATCGGTGCACCCCTACTTTATACTACACATACTACACTATTTTTTGTGACTTTTTTCGACATGCTATACTACGACTTTTTTCGACATACAATACTATGACTTTTGATGCATTTTTAGACGTACTATACCATTACTTTTTAATGGCTTTTTCCAAAATATTCTACTATGAATGTTTTCTACATAAAATTGTTGCTTGCATGGTGGCTCAGAGGTTAGCACTGATGCAAATAAGACCAGCAAGTAAGCTCTGCATCCCTGAACTCTGGTTTGATTCCCTGCTGGCCTGGGGTTTTTGGTGTGGAGTTTGCATGTCCCTCCACACTTTCTTTGACATCCTATACTATGGCTTTTGTTATACCTTTTTTCATTGTTTTTTCGACTTACAATACTATGTTTTTGTATCACTTTTTTCAACATACTATAATGTGACTTTTTTAAATAGTATGTCAAAAAAAGTCACAGTATAATATGTCGAAAAAAGTAATTGTATAGTATGTCAAAAAGTATATTATAGTAAGATATGTAGAAAAAAATTAAAGTATAGAATGTTGAAAAGAGTTATAGTAGGCCTATAGTATTTAAAAAAAAAGTCATATTATAGTATGTTGAAATTAGTCATAGTATTGTATGACGAAAAGGTCACAGTATAGTATGTTAAAAAAGTGATAAAGAAAGTCATAGTATAGTATGTCGAAAAAAGTAATAGTATAGTATATCGAAAAAAGTCATAGTATAGTATTTTGAAAAAAGTTATAGTATGATATGTCGAAAACAATTAAAGTATAGAATGTTGAAAAAACTGATAACAAAGGCATAGTATAGTATGTCGAAAAAAGTCATTCAACGTGAAAAGAAAAAGCTTAATATTTTAAAAAACTATAAATGGTGGAGTGAAAGTTCAATACAAGCACACATGTCCTTAAAGAGCTGAACATGTGAATGGTTTTTGTGAATGCTGCTGAACCAGCATTCACACAATTATCCGCCACAGGAGACATTTTATTGCAGAATAAGTACCTTGCCCTTTTGATACATAGTACATTTTTTATATAATACATTATTTTAAGTAACTAGGATTTTGAACACAGGACTTTTACTTGTGATGGACCCCAGGAAGAAAAGCTGCTTAGCTACAGCCAATGGATATCCTAATAAATTAATTGAAATGGAGTATTTTTACATTGTTGTATTGGTTATTTCACTTAATTAAAGAATCTGAATACTTCTTCCACCACTGTATGGTTTGTCTTGGATATGGTAAAGGCTGTTTAGTCATTGTAGAATTGATCATTCTCAGAGCTCCTAGGAAGCTTTGTGCTGGGGAGAGATGTGTATGATGGGCTTATGGTGTTGTCATTTATACCTATATTTATTTGGTTAATAGTGTATTATCTATTTTGTTATTATTTTGTTATATGGTCTTAAATATTATAGTTACTGTGTCATCTTTTCTTGATTTTTGTCTGGATGGGTGGTGATGACAAAGGGGGGGGGGGGGGGGGGGGTTCATGTTGCAAATTGTATGTTTTGTGTGTTGTGTTAAAGTTAAATAAAAATTGTTAATCATAAAAAGAGTTGATCATTCTCCATTAATTCCCTAATGGATGACATCATATGGTCATATTAAAATGTGTTGAAGTTCAGCCTTCCAAACCCAAAACAGACAGACGGAACTGAAAGTAAAGCTGAACTGATCCTGGATCAGACTGCCACTTGCTGTCAGCAGAGTGTTAATAGCGGGTGAATGAAGGCGGTGGGTGGGTTTAGACAGAAGCTCTTGAAGATCAGTGAGGACTAACGGCTTGATAACGAGTTGATCATTGGTGCTAGTGGGGGAGCAGAGGTGGGGGGACGCTGAATAATTGGGGAACCAGCTGACGTGAGACTGTTTCTGGGGTAAATTTGGCCTGGTGTGAGCCAGGAGCTATCCAGCCCCGAGACGATGCACCACGCACAGGAAAAAGAACAAAGTCAACACTTCTGTAAAAATATTAAGATACACACTCTATTTAGAATTTTACTAAAGCAGTTCTGTGTCCTTTCAAAGTGTTGTAGGAACAATGGAAGTATGTATTTGTTCTCCCCTAGCAGAGAGTATAACCTTCTCTTTGCTGCAGCAATGGCCCACTTCCCCCACAGGAATGATTAAAGTTTTATCTCATCTTAACTGTTGGAAAAAGTTGCTTTGAAAGCATAATATATAGCTCATTAATTTTCAAAGAAAATACATGAGATTACAATATCTTTTCTGTGGAGAAAAGTGTATGTAATCAGCTTTTCTTCTGTGTTATGTACAGCCAAGTGACTTACACAACATGTACAGTATGTTGGGCATTTATATTTATATTTCCACCATGAAAATATTAAGCAGCATGACATCATTGCAATTTGTCTTTACTTTGGAATGAGTAAAGGAGGAAATACATAAAGCAGCCGACGTTTAAAATGTATGAGCACTTGTCCCACAATAACCTTTATTTCACAGTTTGCTGAATTTGTTGTGTTTCCTCTTTCAGCCATTACACTTTATTCTCTTATTGTGTGTCTAATCATTCATGTATTTGTAAGGTGAGAGACAATCATTTGCGTCCTCACTGTGGTGTCAATACACACATTCAGGCTGGCTGAAGATGTCAGGATGGGGGTGGAACACATACACAAACACACACACACAAACACACACACAGGCATGTGGTCTCCTATAAATCCTGTTTCTTGCTATCATCATTTGACTATGTGACCTCAGTCAACAGCACATGCAAATGTTGAAGATAGGCCTGAAACATGATTTCCCTTTGCTTAGTCTGTGAAACAAATATGCAGAAATCTGTTCCACTGACAAACTGACAAAGACAAAACAAGAATGTGAGATATTCATACACCTTTAAAGGAATGGTCTGGCATTTAAAAAAACAACTAAAAAATAATTTTTAGGGCTTATTGTTTACCTTTATTAAATAGGCAGACAGGGAACAAGGGCGGTATGACGTGCAAAAAATGTCCCCTAGCTGGAATCAAACCAGGTACAGTGATATTATATGGCAGGTGCGGTAACCATTTGGCTACCAGTGCACTTCTGTGTTTGGTAATGCTTTGGGAAACACACCTATTCACTGGATTATTATTTGATTGTCAGGCAACCAGCCGAAACTCCAGAAAGTTATATAGATAATGACCTCCTAGATTTCTTGAGTTCTATATTTGTAGATTTATCAGCGACCTCCTCAACACTTTTCACCGGCAGCTTTTACATTCATTTTGGTTTGATTCACCGTTCCACTGTTTTCCTTCATAACAGTATTGCCAAAACAAAAATAATAGTTCTAATATAGTTCTCTAGGATTGTATTTCAATACTCCTGCTATATAAGGGAACTTTAACATTGATTTGTATCCTTGGAAACAACAACTCACTCAAGGTCCATTTAGATGCTGTTGTGAAACATTCATATCAGATAATCTTCATCAGTAGACTGCACTTCATGGACAAAACCATGTGGTATGATTGAAAGAGAGGTGACATTGACATTTCTAGAAAATGGTTTTAAATAAATGAACCCAAAACATAGCTGAAATGCTTTTTGTCAATATAGCATCTAAAAAGGTCCATTTTTAAAAAAAAGTTTGCAGCTAAGCATTGGAAGCGTGAACAGGGTAGGGCTCTGCACATTGAGTCACATATACTGTAAGGCATGAACCTGGGCCCCAGGCAGTGGATTTTCAAACCAGGATTTGTTTTAGGCCGGGAAGGAGAGCAGATGCTTCGCTCATTCAATCATGCATGTCACCCACGCACCGCTCTCTGGCTGCCGAGCTTAACCTCTCTACTGCCACCCTTCTCTCTGTAGCATGCGCTCTCTCTGTCTGTCTGTATCGGACTTCACTTAGTGTGTGTGTGTGTGTGTGTGTGTGTGTGTGTGTGTGTGTGTGTGTGTGTGTGTGTGTATTTTGCAGAAAAGATACATCTGGCATCGGGTGCTAATCTAAACCAGGTGGTGGAAGACCAGTCCACTGTTGTCATGAATGTGACAACAAACTGCCAGGCACCTCACACCCCACACTGACCCCACAACGAGGAGGAAATGTGTGTGTTGAGCTCCTTGTGTGTGTGTGTGTGTGTGTGTGTGTGTGTGTGTGTGTGTGTGTGTGTGTGTATGAGAGAGAGAGAGACAGAAACCAAAATAGTAACAGAAAAAAAAATATGAATGTTGGTTTTCCTCATGTTTGTGTGTGTAGGCTTGTGTGTGTCCTTGATCTTCCTATCCACAGAAGCCCACCCGTAACTTGGCATATTGAGGCGATCAGGGTCCTGGTGGAGTGTCAGCTGGTGACAGGGGGCTGTTTACCTACCATGACGGATGGGAGTGGGGTCACCAGAGAGGCAAGCATTTTATCTAACACCACCTCTGACCTCTGAGTCTCCACTGTCTTTTTGTGTTCAGGTTTTACTTAAACTTTAAGCCAAGATAATACTATTTCTCCTTTCTACTTATTCATCCACATTGTCTTCCTTCTGAATTTAATGAAACTCAGTTTCAAAGACTTATGGTTAGTGGCGCCTGGATAGCTCACCTGGATGAGTGTGCGCCCCATGTACAAAAGCTCAGCCCTTACCGCAGCGGCCGCAGGTTCAGTTTCAACCTGCAGCCCTTTGCTGCATGTCATTCCTCCTCTCTCTCCCATTTCACATCTCAAGCTGTCCTGTCTAATGACCTAACTGATGGTGAAAGTTGCAAGTATGTTTGTTCGAATGAAGTGATATTTATTTGTCATCACTCATTTTGCTAAATCTATCTGCTGTTTGGTGCTGAGCAGGTAGTGTACAGTGTGTTTTAGGGCTTTCTTGCTGAAAACAGCTGCCTGCCATTTGTTCCATTATGGTCCATTGTTATTATAAAAATATTGCTTATAGCTACTTTGAGTTAAATATAATGAAAATGTCTTGTGTGGTGTACAATGGTAAGTGAAAAAGTGGTAAATGTGTTATGATTTGATGTTGGAGCTGGTATACGCATCAGTGACACTAGAGATTTGACTGTAGGCAGAGCTCACTGAAAAATAAGAGGTGCTCTGGATATATTTGCATGTACTCTGCACTATGTGTACTGTATACTATGTGAGAAGGCTTTCTGACAGCGTGAAAAGATTGAAAACACTCTAGGTTCTATTTGCTCTCTACAACAACCCATGATCACCATGCTGACGGTAAACACACATGGCAAAGGCCCACTAATTTAGTGCAGTGCTCTTCTGTTCACTGTCCCAGCTGGGTCCAGAAGAGTTAATGCTGACAGGTGAAAGGCTCTCTGGGCATCTGGCCTTAGAGACAATAGAGTAATTACAGAGGATCTCAAAGGAGGAAGGACCCTAAACCCTGTCAGCTGCACACACATACACACACACACACACACACACACACACACACATTTGCAAACCACAGCAGTCACCCACCACCGAAAAACTTGTTTCATTGGCTAGTAAGTTCGTATATATATATATATATATATATATATATATATATATATATATATCGTATGTATATGTATTATACATTTCTTGTATATATACAAGAAATGTCACTAAGCCACTAAGCAACATTAAACATACAGAAAATATACCATCAGTCTGATTCTAAAAACAAACTTTCTCTTTGAACTTACTGTTCTATAAAAACATATAGTAAAGTACAGAAAATATTTTTTGGAAAAAATATAGGAAATATGTTTTAGAGCGAGACAAAGAGAAAGAGAGAGAGAGAGAGAGAGAGAGAGAGAGAGAGAGAGAGAGAGAGAGAGAGAGAGAGAAAGAGAGAGAGAGCTTTCACATATAACCTCAGAGCCATTAAAGGAACATTTTGTAGCTAGTTATGTAGACGTCACCACTGTTAGTCTACAGTATGCATTAAATCTATCAGTGACCACTTTAGGTACTGAAAGAGAAGTTACGCTGCCTGCAGTACCTTTTCTGATTCTTTGAAAAGAAACCGATGAAAATAAAAACGATACACTTTAACTTGCTTTCACAAGTCAATAAGGAATATCAAAAAACATGTTTTCTACAGAATCCTTGTTGTATAGTATGTACTGATTCCAGTTTAGATATGGTTTTCATATTTACATATTTTCTACCTAACAGGGGTGACACAAAAGAATAACAATTCAAAACCTTCTACTATAATTTGTTGAATGCTTATCATTGAGGAACTAGTAAGTGAATGGTTTCAGACACAGTAATAGCATTAGGTTACATAAGTCAGCTGCCCTCTTCCTGTTGGCAGAGGTTGTTTCTTTATCTTTGAAAAATGTAGTTTCAAGTCCGGCACTGTCGCACAAAACAGAAGTTCCTCTGCACTGGCGTCAGCCACAGTTTCCAACAAAAGCTAACAGTCCACGGTGAAACTCCCCGCAGCACCGTGACTCAGTTTTGGCTGGCATTGCGGGCTATGAAAGCACAAATACCTCAGGCTCCCTGTCTGCAACATCCTGACTCGCAAGGCTGCTGCTGTGGTGGCTGCTAGCCAGGCAGCAGCACAATGAGCCTCTGCATCTGTCTGAGCTGCTTTAACTCAGTGCAGCTTTGACTTTGATAAAAAATAAAATGTACTGTAGAGCAATCTCTTCTGTTGACTGTTTACTGGCAGGTTGGTTAAAAATGCAGTTCTTAGGTCTAATAGCAGGCTGAGCTGTAGTGACGCCTCCAGGCTGAGAGAAGGAAATAAAAATAATCTTAGAATGAACTTGTTCTTCCAACATCACGCCAGAAGACGTCTGTGGGTGCAGAAGTAAATCTGATCCGAGTATTGAGGATGATATGTACATGCCTCCCTATCAGTGTTGGGGAGTAACGGAATACATGTACCGACGTTACGTATTCAGAATACAAATTATGAGTAACTGTATTCCGTTACAGTTACAATTTAAATAGTTGGTATTTAGAATACAGTTACATTGTTGAAATCAATGGATTACATGACGATACTTCTCTGTTTTAACAAGTTTATTTACTCTCTAAATAAACTAAGGCAACTCCATGAATTTCCCAGAAGCCCCAATAAGAAAATGAAAAAAAATTGCTATTTGCGTGATCACTAATAGAGGTAGAGATGGAGCCGGAACCTGCGGTTAGATTTTTGTAGTATGCCGTTTGGGACTACAAATACAAAAATCGATCTGCTTGTTCAGGTACACATTCAGCTAGTTGGAACAGAAGAACACACCAGAATAGGCCTGTTTAGTAAGCTGTATCTGATGGCTGCATTCCTACACTTATAAAATGCAATTCAATGTGGAAGTAATCCAAGTATTCAGAATACGTTACTCAGATTGTGTAACGCAACGGAATACGTTACAAATTACATTTTTGGGCATGTATTCTGTATTCTGTAACGGGATAGGTTTTGAAAGTATCCTTCCCAACACTGCTCCCTATAATAAATATGGAAATAAAGGCCCCCCTATTCTCTCTCCGTGATCACATCATCCCTGGCTCCCTGTCCCACGACAGATCCAATTCAAAGTCCTTTTCCTAACTCACAAAGCCCTCCAAAACCAGGCTCCACCTTCCTTACTGACCTGCTCCACCACCACACTCCTTCCCGCAGCCTCCGCTACTCTGTTGCCAACCTCCTGTCTCCACCACACAGCACCATGCACCGGACCTGGGGTGACAGGGCCTTCTCCATAGCTGCCCCTCCCTCTGGAACTCTCTCCCCAAACACATACGAGACTGCACTTATCTATGTTAAAATCACTGATCAAAACTCATCTTTTCAGAACTGCTGTTCATCTTTGTTATATTATTTTAGTGTATTGTTTTCTAACTTACACAGAGTCTTTTGAGTACCCTAAAAAGCGCTCTATAAATAAAATGTATTATTATTATTGTTATTATTATTATTATTATTATTATTATTATTATTATTAGACTTAGTTTAGACAAAGTTTTTTCCCCTTGAAAGTCTAGAATTAGAGCTGGGGTTGGAGTTGATTTAAATGCTAAATGAGGAGCAGCACTCATGATTGCTTCGATGCTTACAGTGAAGCAGGGGCAGCACGAGTGAAACAAAAAGAGAGCTCCATAGCATCAACATCTCAAAAGAACAGATCATTTGCAAAGTTATGTGATTAAGAGAGTGGAGTCCAGTTCTTACACAGAGATCACTAAGGTCACACCAGTCTGGCCAAACCCCAAAGCCAGCAGTCTGTGTTTGCATTTTCTGCTGGCCAGGAGCCCTTATTTGCCAGAGTTTGCTTGTCTTTCCTCTAACAGCTCATGTGCGTTGAGATAAATCCAAACCACTTACAGTGCATATCAAGTAATCTGAACACACCTTGACATGCACGAGAATGTCTAATATACCAATCTACTGTAATGTTCTGTAAATATATTTGATTGCAAAAGCTGTTGTTTTTAAAGCTATAAATTAAAATGTTTGCAGCTAAAAGAAAATAAGAAAGAAAGAAAAAAAGAAGGAACTATGAACTCATTTTTAATAATTCTCTAATGTGTTCATTATAAAGAAATCATCACTTCATTTGCAGCAGGAATGTCACATCTCTCATCTGCTAATGAGAGCTTTGAAGCTGATGGCCAAACAGAGATGACAGCCTCTTTTTGTCTCAAAACTGCCTCCCAAACAAATCCAACCGACTCTCCATGAAATCCATTCAGGGAGCTATTAACGTAATTGTGTCGTATGACATGTATGAAATCAACAACAATGCTGTGCTTCCTTAGCCTATTTAGAAAGTGATGGACTGACAAACGGATTGGTAAAGGGGAAGAGGAGACGGGAATGGGAGGAAGAGAAGAAGAGAAGACAGCTGCGATGACAGAGGTTTATGTGAAATGAAGACAGGTGGTTTATACAAAGATAAAGGAAGGTTTTACAGTGCGTCTAAAAAAAGAGTTCTATAACAATATAATGGCAGAAAGAAATGTGTCATTTGTTTTAACAAGACTAAGAGTCTACAATAACTCGTGGTTCTGAAGCTGTAAAAGGACAGTGGTGCTTTGAGCTACATGTCACCTTTATCATGCTAATATGCTCTCAAAGACAATGCTAACATGCTGATGTTTAGCATGTTTATCATGTTCACATATTCATTTAGTGTGTTGTCATGGTAACATTATCTTATTTGCACTGATTTAGCTTATATTATATAAAGCTAAGGTACAGATGAAGCTGATGAGAATTTTATTACCACATTGAGAAGTTAACATTTTGACTTGATTGATGAATATAATCATAATAAAAGCATAATGAAAAGTCACCAAAGTAAATACAAGTTATACTGAGGAGGGTATTCATTTTCTTTTAGCAATCCATCCAATAGTTTTTGAGACATTTCAATTTAAACTACCAATTTCCACCAGCTTGTACAAGAGAAAAAAATCAGTAGGATTGATCTTTGTCTATACAAAATGTAATGGCAATCGTCCCAATATTTGTTTAGATTAGAGATGTCCCTAGACGATCCTAAGGATTGGTATCGGTGCCAATTCGGGTGAATTTCAATGGATCGTATCAGCTAAAATAAAACCAATCAAAATCCAATCCTTTCTTTACTCTACTGTGATTTGTCACTGCAAGCGTTTCACTATATGCAAGTGAAAATTAGAGTGTGTGAATGTGAAAAATCTACTTGGGCGCAGCTGTGCAACTGACTGAGATGTGACACAGAAGTTGGCGAAACACAAGGATTCACTGAACTCCAATGCTGTATCGGTTATGTCTTCTTTCTGTGTCTTATTAGCAAAGAGCAGTACACAAAACATTCAAGTAGCAGCTTCTTGCTTTTAGCTGGCTTTGACCATCTCCTTGATCTGTTAAAATGACAAACGTTGTCGGTGGCAGCTCATATCAGCTGTCACTAATTAATATTAATTCATTGAGTAACTTGAAAACACCCCAACAATAAACTCTTGCTAGCTGATCGTGTCACATCAATCTTATCTCCAAGGTAAACTTTCATTCACATCAATAATTCAAGCTGATCAACTTAATAGTTTAGATATTTAATCATTTAAGTCAGTAAATATAAGTATTGGATTAGGCTATTAAAGGATAAGATCAGGGCCAAGGAAAACTTGATCAGGACATCTCTATTTGAGAGATTTCAGTCTGGACCAAAGTGGTCCGACAGATCAGCGTTGCCATCCATAGAGCCATGCCGCTAGCTCAACTAAAAAGGTCAGAGAAGTTTGGTTTGTAGAATATTCTTCCAATAGTGTTTCAGGGAACAATGAAGGGACTTTGTCAGACCATTTGAGCATCATTGTATGAGCACCATTTTCTTAAAGGGTTTTTGTGGCACCAAACAAGGCTTTGGTAAATGCCTACAGAACCAATTCTCTGATATGACATGATAATATTTTGTAAAGGATAGTTAGCTAAAAATACGGTGGAATAAAACCCTCAAAATAAAACAGCCACCAAGGAAGCGTGTGTGTTTATGAGTGTGTGTGTCAGCATGTTGTCTTGCACTCGCAGTCATGGACATTCTGAAACTCATGGACGTGCACGGTACATAAATCTAAAAAGTACAAAAATAAGAAAGCCAGCCAACTAAGCAGCTGAGCTGCCAAGGATGCAGCCCCACTAAAATGATGCAAGGTCAAAACTGTAGTGAAACATCTCATGTCCTTGTTACGTCTGTGTCACGGGTTAGAGCTCTGACAGCAGTGCAACGCTGTTTCACCCCTGTTAATGATAACCCAACTCTCTCCCAGGGTTAAAGTCATTTACTAGGCCTGTTCTCCTGCCTCAGTCCTCAGTTACCAAACACAGCCGCCATCCCTCAATGGCACGTAACCCAGAGTAGCAGAGACAGGTCATATTTATCACACTAAGCCAATGGTAAATGACTCCAGACACCAGAACACTCGCTCACATATACATGCACACTTTTCCAGTACAGGATCAGGGAATGCAGGAGTAGCACTTGTAAAATGTGAAAGAGGGAATGGCTGGCACTGTGTGCTGCTTTGTTTGCTGGAGGGTTTTTTTTTAATTTAAAACTATTGCAATACTTTAGGCCTGTGAAAAAGCTGTTGATTTTATTGCTCAAAGAGTAATATATGCATACACTAGAAGAGTACTTACAGTTCACAGCTAACAGGTTTCATAAATATGTTGGTTGCAAGCAAATACCCTCAATCAAGTAAAGGATAAGTATTGTATTGGTATTTCTTTGTATCTGTCTTTACAAAATTGTACTGCAATTAGCCATGGCATCTCTTTACTGAATGACCTGTTCTTTATTTCTTTTTGTATTTTGGTAAGCTAATGTTACATTCTAAATAACATACTTTTTAACAAGTGTGTCATTGTTTGCTGTAACCCAGAGGCCAGTAAAATTAAAAATAATTTAACATTAATATATGGTTCTGTTCTAATTGCATGTGCCATTAACCCATACCTTAATAGAATGCAGCCAATATTGATATTATTTTAGCATACACATCTGACTGTCAGAAATTTACTAGCTTACTTGCGTTTTGTCATGCTACACCAGGCTAAACAAAGTGATGACAATATATCCAAATGATGTGGGCAAACATGTATTCCCAAACCATCAAAATATTTTTAAATTTACAGTAATTTTATTTATACTCAAGAGAAAAGTTTAGCAAAATTACATTACTTACCTTTTAGTTGGATATTTTGGCAAGCCACCACTGTAGCATGACTTCTGCTTTTTCTACTGGGACACAAACCGGAAGAAATAATGATTGAACTCCTGATGAAAATAGTTTCTGGGTAAAATTGGTGTAAATAACGCTTTCCTAATGTATGCCATGTTCTTGATTGAATTGATTTCCAGTTGTGTACTGGACTGGACTGTTCCAACTAAAAAAGGGACAATAAAAACTAACTTTGTCTTACTATTTCTTAAACTTTCTGGAACGGCTTCCAGAAGAAACTGTCTGAAAATGTGTGGCTATCCCCGTATTTAAGGTTGTGTCTCCCCCTTCACTATGATGGTCAGATTTTCACCCTGGCTTTGAATGTGGCCATTCAGAACAATTATAATTATAAAGTTTTGATTTTCAATATAGTTGGACAACATAAAAGAACTAGTTCTGATGGAGTATATCCCGACCCTTTCCTCAGAGCACCTCTGTGTCTCAGTGCAGCCTCACAGAGCTTCTAGCTTGGCTGTAGACTCTCAGTCTTGTTTCAATGTATTTCTCTTCTTCTTGACTCATACATCTGCCAGACACAGTCATTTCCATCTTTCTTTCTTTGATCTTTTATTATTTATTTGTTATGGACCATGTACAAAAAAACATGAATCTCAAGCAAAGAGAAGAGATGCATTTTACCAAATTTGCCTAGCTACTTGTCGTATGCAGTTTGAGATCCTTGCTGTTGTTTTTTTTGTTAGCCTATGTCAGAGACATGTTTATATGCATTATTACATTCAACCCAACTCCACTGACACACATTTAAAGTATCAGCAGAATATAAAAAAAACGCACTGACTCCTTCCCTCTGATCTACCAGTGTTTAATCTTGACAAATCAGAGCCATTCCCTTAATGCAGATATAGAAATCTATAGCCAATCTGTTACTGTGTGTTTGCTCTCGTTCTCTTTCACACACATCACACTGTATCCACAAGTCCTGTCACTCTCTTCTCATAAGGCTGGGTTACAGTCCTATGTCCGTGTTAACTGTGGCCATATGGCACTTCTTAGAAGAGTGGCTGTGGGTGTCAGTCACAAACCAGCCGTTGGGAACAGGCCCAGGGGCCATTGACAGATGACAATTACCCGCCATTAAAACTCATTGACAGTGACAGGAAGAGAGAGGCAGGGGTAGTAGCAGAATGAATCTTTAATGTTTGAGAGAAAGTATAGAGAAACATGCATTGTGGATTATAAAAAGACAATACATGTGTTTATACATGAAGAATATAATAAATCCCTATGCGTTTTTTTGGTTAGGGTAATGGGATATCTACTAGCCTATTTGTACTCACAGATAGACAAATGATTCTTTCCAGCATCTTAAAGGGTCAGAGTAAATGTGTTCAACCAACATAAAGGGTGCTTTGGTCAGAGAAAGCATTCTCATTTTCTGATCAATAATGTAGGTATTCATTTCAGACTGGAGAAAATGTGCGTCAACGTGTGTGTGTGTGTGTGTGTGTGTGTGTGTGTGATCACAGCCCCTTATGGTCCACCCTTAGGACAGCAGCGAAAACAAAAGCAGTCACATCTTCCTTGTCAGAGGCCAAGCGTTACTTATTGACATCTTCTGCGTCTTCCTCCCTACTGTCACCTGCTCCCCCCATTGAGCTGCATCTCCCAGCCTTATTTAACATCAGAAAGGACCTGGCGTCTTCAGTACGTTACTTTAAGTCTCACGAGCCCTCCTCTGTCACTTACCGAACACTTAATCACGTTTTGGGATGTCGACCCTCTCCACCCATATTCCTAATCCTCCCCAAGCCACATAGCTTTTGTCTCCTGCTAAGATTGAGGCTTAAAGGGGCTTAGAGCCTGCCTGAGAGGCAGAGTCCAGGTCTCTTGGAGTCAGTCTGAGCCCCTGTGAGGAGTAAAATGTTCAAGGGTTTCACGATAACTGCAACATTATGAACTGGAGCATGGAATTGGCTTTACTTAGGAAGAAACCCAGCTGCATGTTTGCGGGCCTGAACATAGATTTTCACGTATAAGCACAAACCTGTAAATGCAGCATGTGTCGAAGAGCAGAGCAGTGTGTAGCACCCAGCATCATGCAGAGGGTAATCAGTCTTAATTGGTTCGGCTTGATTATTATTTATTATTATTTCCTCTAAAGCCTTTATTCAGCAAGCCTCTGGATACACACTCAGGAAACAGCTCCTAATTACTAATGGATGATGACAAAACACTAGGGTCAGCCAGGGTGTGTGTGAGAGAGGGGAAAAAGAAATAAAGAAAGAGGGAAGAAAGTGTTTCTTTTCCTATTCATCAACTAATTACACTACATGTTCCATGTTCAAATGTAATTCCTTGAGTCAATAAAAGATGTTCTGTTCAACTCTTCCCAAATGTCACTGAATGGAGATTTGAACAAACCAAATGTATGAAATCGAAGGCTATGTGCTACATTCCTTACCTCGCTGATTTGACGTCTTCTGATCTAATTCTAATATAATTTTCCATTCTTTTTGTAAAACCACAAAAAATTATTTTAGATTAATTAAACCATGTCCAAAAGAATTGTCTTTAAAATCTGGCTTTTAGATGTTGTAAACTGAAAATTTAATGATCCTCAATAAAACTGCTTAATTACAGCAAAGAAATGCAAAAACCTTTGGAATTTGGAAGTTTCATAGTAGTTTAGTAGTTTTAAATACTGCAACTTTGTCAATCACAACTGAGAAATGGAGCTATTTCTTGCCTTTCCTTATTACCTGTTTGTTTTTCACCTGTATTCCCAGTAGACTCAAGACGTACTGTTCTCTCTCACAGTGACATGCAGAACCTATTGCCCAATTCCATTTGAGCTTAATCATTTGCAAAGATACACACCTGGTATGGTATGTAAGGCCTTCTATCAATCATTGGGATTGGCGCTTTAATGTGGCATGGATGGTACATACTTCTTATCCAAAGAAAAAATCTTTTACTTAAATTTTTACTTTTTCTGTACCATCATCCTCCAATAAAATAAACAATGTTCAGTCTAAAAAATGACAATATGCTAAATAAAAAATTAACTTGTCTTATAGGGCAAAAGAGTTAAAAAGAAAGAAATAGGGAAAAACTTATACAACCACAACAATAATCAGACATGCACTCCCTCCCTATATTTATAATTTTCATCCAATATCCAGCAAAACACTTTACATATAGCATGTGAGAGAATGTTCTATGCTTGTGCATTGTCAGATATCTTAGTAGAATTAATTGCCTAATAAATGATGAAACCAATGAAAAATGATTGAAAAAGGAATTATGACAATTAAGGTATCAAAAACAAATAAGACATCTGTTTGAAAGTCCATCTGTGATGCACTTTGTTAAAGAATGAAAAACATCATCATACATTGCCAGGTGCCAAATATTGTGTGGGCATTGTGGCTCTTTCCATAAATGCCCTGTCATGTCTAAATTAAGCCATAGTGAACATTAACAACAAAAAAACAGCTAGTCCCAAATGACAAAAACCTGTTTTGAATGAAGTTTGGTGTAACTATTTTGTCATCCAAAACTAAACACATGCTAATTCCTTCCAACCCCCTCAGCTCACCAAGCCAAAGCTAACAACAGAGCCACTGCAGTCCTCATTCAGGGGGGTGGTGCTCTTTCAGGTACACCCACGGGTGGCTTAGGGACACCCTGCCGCTCTGTCATTACACAGAGCCCTACTACAGAGCCCATGCACACACCCTTTTTACCCCACTAAAAGAGGTTCCAGTCAGACGGATAGACAGGCCTGCTGGGGTGCAGGAATAGTAGGAAGGGGGATGTTGATTGAGCTGGTGTGTGGGTGTATGATCACACCCAAGTCCCCTGCAGCTAAAAGTACATGAACACAGACACACACACATTTGTGTCTACCCTAAAGGTATCATTATATCCCCTGGAAGATGGGTGTTAAACTGCCCATTGATTTGTTCTTGCTTCTCCTTCAGTGCACATCTTAATTTAGCTGCTCTGTTTGTGTGTGTGCGTGTGCATTCCTTTCATTCAGAGAGATAAGAGTGGCCTCCAGACATTCTTGATGCCCCCCCTGCCTTGCTTTTCTTTAAACCAACTTAAAACCCATCTATCCCTTTATTTCTTCCACTCCACATTCAGCCCCTCGTAGCTTTCCTCCACCCCCCCCAACACACACTATAGTCACACAACAGAGTTCTCTGTCTTTTGTTTCTTCATCAATTTACACTACGTTACAGTTGCCTTGATCCTTTGGCCCTGGAAAAACACCATTTATCAAGGCAGGCTGATGTTTGCACCTCTAATTCAAACAGGAAAGTCAGACTAGGGCTGAAATATGGCGAGGAGGGTGAGGGAGATGAGTGTGTGTGCAGAGGGGGGGGGGTGTTGTGGTTGGTATGTCATGATCCCATCAACCTCCCAGTCTCTCCCAATCTGACCCGTGATATAAAAACACTCACAAACTCACGCTCAGGAAGTCACACTCATGCACACATTCATGAAGTCTCTGACACGCTCACATACACACTGTAATAAGCATTAACCCGCACACTTTCTCTTACAAACACACACACACACACACACGCACACACGCACACACGCACACACGCACACACACACACACACACACACACACAAACACACACACACACACACACACACACACACACACACACACACACACACACACACACACAAACACACACACACACACACACACACACACACACACACACATTTATACTTGCATTGATCCACTCCCACATGTACACAAACACCCATTGTCCAGGTGCAGAGTCTCCCAGTGATAAAGGCCCAGCAGGTCAGAGGGAGTCTAGAACTGCTGGCTCTGTCTAATGGATGTCTGTGTTAACATGGGAAGAAACACGGCTGTACATCTAAACATTTACACTTCTGACTGCAGAGGAGAGATTGATCACTGCTATTCTGTCTGCACTCTGCGCTTCTTATCACAGAGTTAATTAGAGCTTGACATGTCAGGCGAGAAAGGTGACATCACAGCTTGGTGTAAATCACTGAAATTATATTGAAATGCATCACATCGGAAAGATTAATTACATTCAATCTACTAATTTAACTACAGATACAAAACCACTGGAAACATAAAATCAAAGTAAATAATGGCACATTTTGATGAGATTAGATTAGGTTTGTAAATTAAAATTGGGTTATTGCAGCAGCAAATAGTGGCAGGGTGCAGGAAACGAAAAGATCGAAGAGCATACATGGGCAGGTGGGCAGCATTAACAATGCAAAAAACATACAACAATTGAAATTGTGGTAATAAAAGTGATACACACTACATTAGACTGAAAAAGAATAGAAATGTTATAAATAATAAAGTTCCTGCAACATTGATAAATATGTTTGGGCAACACATCCTAATAACTAACAGAAAATGACAGAATAGGTGTTTGCCAATGACTCCCAAAACAACATGGCCGTGCACGTTGTGAAATGGTCACAGTTTTAAACACGTGGTTTACGTTGTGAATTGAAACAAACTACTTGGTTAAATAAGTATGTTTGTTAAGTACGTAAACATTTGTAAGTTAAATACGTAACTTAGGTTAACATACATACGTAAGTATAAGTCAACATTGATTTTTGGTTTCACAGGGGACATGAACAGCAGTCTCTGGGGTGAAATCCTGTGTTTGTCACATTCATAATACGTCACCTGAGTTCCTCCTTTGCGCCTGTCATAGGTACTACAGCTACTAGAGGTTGGTCCTAACAATAAACGTAAATATGGGTTGTAATAAGCTGCTTGTGCAGACAACCTTTGCAGACTTTTTTTGGGTGATGACGGTCTGATTTGGAACATATAAAAGGTGTATCTCAAAAAAGATATGAATACTTTTCCACATACAATATGTGTGTCAAATGCATATTGTATATAAGATACAACATTAGAATTAAAGCTGCATGAATTAATATTATCGATATTAGCAATTGGTTAAATTAGATTTGTAATGTGAAAGTCACTGGTAGCAGGCATCAGTAAATAAAAGTCACTGTTCACAACCTGCCAGCACCAAAAAGCAGACAGAACAGAACACACAAAACAATGTGTTTTATTTAAATGAACAAATCAGTGTGCATCTTAATTGAATACAGACTGAGAAAGAGCAGATATATTGCAAAAGCCTTTTCTTTTCAAACAGAGGTTCCCTTATATCCACTTTTTACAAACTCCTGGGGTTGCCAGGTCAGATCTGTGTCTGTGAGCCCTCATTCATTGTTTTGAGACTGGCTTTCATATTTGTGGTTTGGTAACACTGTCCCGTTGACATATCACCTGACACCACTGGGGGGGTCAAGGGTCACCTGGTGAAGAAAGAGGATACCTACAGAACTGGGTCAGTGAAGATAAAGAGGTGAAGGGAGGCAGATATGGTTTTGGGAGGGGGGTTGAAGTTGGTTAGTAGTTGGGTAAATTAATTTTACCCCGGCTACATGAACAACATTTGTCTGAGTGTTGCAGTTTGGAGGAGCTATGTCAGACCACCCTCTCTCACCAGACCAAATATCCTAACTTACCACCAAGCATCACCTACCGGCCCTGTGTGTGTGTGTGTGTGTGTGTGTGTGTGTGTGTGTGTGTGTGTGTGTGTGTGTGTGTGTGTGTGTGTGTGTGTGTGTGTATTTGAGAGGAACAGCGAGAGCTGAAGTTTGTTTTTCCAGTTTACCGTCCAGTTAACTGTCCAGTTGTTTTTCACATGAGAGACAGAGAAATGTCTGGAATGCTTGCGCTGAAAAGACTTTTGTCAGCACACCAAGTGCAAAATAATGGAAAATGTTTTCTAACCACAAGCCACTAAGCATGCCACAGTTTAACAAGGGTTCACACACACTTATATTCACACACATAACCTTCAAGAAGAGTCTGAAAAGAAGATAATGAATAAGAGCAGGAAACCGTGCCTTGAGTTATTGTTGATTTTGTGACTTTGTTCGAAGCCCATCACGTGCCAGGCTGCACCTGTGATTCTGCTGCCGATGAGCTGACTGATAAGTAAATCTTGTCTACATCTTATCGCTCCTTGGTTAGAAACACCAACTGTGTATCGTTGCGCCTTTAGGCCCTAAATCCCTGTCTCTGTCACCCTTTCACCTCCGTCTCCCATGGGACACCAGCCTGCTCTAACCAACTGGACAACCAGAGTCTGAGGCCGAGACGGCTATTTAATTGACCCCTCTGTGAATGAATAGGGAAACAGAGGGGAGCAGTGCTCTGGTCGTCAATAATTAGAGCAGCCTCTGTATTATCAGCCATTGATTATGTGCGAGTCTTGTTCCGCTTGCGTTAGCCCGTTGCCCTACATTGAATGATGGATTACCAATCAATAGAAACAGTTTGATAAATCCCCAATCGGGATGGCACCGAATCCTGGATTTTATTTCCTTATTCCCCTTGATGTAGCAGTAAATCTACATTTTTATGGGTTCTTTTTTACATCCTGTAAAATGAGTGTTTCACTTCAGTCTTGGCAAGACTGGGTATAAACCGCTGTAGAAAAAAAAACGCTGTTTAAGCTGTAATGTTTATAAATAAATAATAAGCAAAGCACAGTAAGGAAGAGTGGGGGTAATGACTGTAATAGTTATGATGCTGGTAAAAACGTGTGAAATATCACCATGACGACATGTGAGCAGACTATTCATTTGGTTAAGTGATCGGTGAGTTGAAATGAAATAGTGTGTCAGGGGGTGGGAGTCGAACCCTGCCAGGGACCTGTGCTGCCCACTGGTTTACCCACAATTCCTGTAGTTGATTAAGGCACCCCATTCTCCTTCATTACATTAGCTCATAAACTATAGGACCAATTAGAGAGATTAAAATCATAAAAGCGCCTACAGCCATCCTCCTTCTTAAGGTTTAAGCAAAATTATGTTGACCACGGGCTCAAATGTCCTCATTAAAGCATGATAACATTATATGTTCCTGGATGCCTCCGAATCAGTTCAGGTGGCACTACTGCTCCCTCCATGCCATTTCCTCCTCAAGGAGAGTCTGGCCCCAAGCATGTAAATGTAATTATCCAAATGACTGAGGTAACCTTTAACATTGGCATAATCATGTTACGGGTGTCCCATTGTACACTTTGTAGCTGGTAATTACATATTTAAATTCTGCTTGCCCTTGGATGCATAAAGTAATGGAGACATTTGCTGCAAGCATATTTCCTCTTATTTCAAGAGGAAATAGGAAATGGTAAAAGCTTCATCCAAAGCATCCTTCCCAGCAGGCACAAATGTAAACACATTTCAATCCTTTCTCCTAGGGGTATGCTCCAAAGAGAATAATTTCAATCTTTTATTCATGCTGTTTAATGTAACCCTTTAATCTGGGTGGGAGCCCAGGGGGCCTCTAATCCAGGAGTGCCACCCGCCTGCGTGTGCTGTATACCGCTCTGAGTACATGAGCCCCTATTGTGGTTCCAATCAATCACACACTCATTACACTAGCACCATAAATGCCAAGGCATGCCAACAGCCATGCCCAAGGCCCCAGTCGGCAGCTCTTCCAGATCATGTTTCTGCCAGGCCTACCAGTGTGTGGGCATGATTGCCACCTTGCCAACCTGGCTATAGTGCTGTGTCAATATGTCCTGATTGTGCCACTGCTGTATTGTTATGATGCATGGGTGCTGTCTGATGCTGCAAGGCAATTGCACACAACAGTGCTTTCAGGATGTAAGAGCCTTCTGGTAATGCCAATGTCTGTTCCCACCACCTGTGATTATTCATTCTCATTTGGCTGCCAGCAAGCTACTGCATGAATGGAGAAATTCACAAAGGAATCATGGGATATTGTCAAATTTGAAATGATTGGTGTCTTTATTCGTGAGGTTTGTTTCTCTCAGTCAAAAGTAAAAGCAGGTTCCAGCACCAGGGTTCATCTACAGTACAAAGGCTCATCGTCTCAGCTGCTGAGGCATTGGCTTCATGATCACACTCAAAAACACTAACACTTATTTTGCTGCTTCTTCTTTATTGGCTGTGGTTGTTCCAAGAAGCATTTGAAGAAAATGCTAGTGACACATCACAGCAGTTAACCTCCCCAGCAAGTAACTGCCTGCATGTTGCCAAGAGGCAGGAGGCTGCTGCTGGCCAGAGGGGAAGGCAGGAAGGAGGTGAGAAGAAAAGGACAAAAGACCGAATCCCCATTTGGACCTACCTTTACCTCCCACAGCTGTCTCAAAGTAGCCCACTCTGCCTAGTGATGCCCTTTAACCCCATTCCTACTGAATAGTTTGCATTTAGAAAATACAAACAAAATATGGAAACAGACATGTCATTCCCTTCTAAATTCCATTAAAACATGCAGCAGGTCTAATAGTGTCAAAAAATATCTAATAGAATATATAGTTACACCATTCATGAAATTGTATCTCTGAACTATTACATCTATGTACAATTCATCTGGATGAACAACGTGTACAGGAACAGGCTGCTTCAGTTAGTTTGCACTTAATTGGACATGTCGAGGATTAAAATAGAAAATGGAAAGTTAGAGAATGTACAGTATACTAATGCAATAGCTTTTACCTAGGATGGTTTATTACAGCAGAGTTAATGGTGTACCTCAATGACAACAGTTTAGATGAAAAAGGAAAGAGTCCAACAATGCATTTGGGAGTTAAAGATCAATGGGGGAAAGCGAAGAAGGCTGACAAAAATTCCCTCAAAAGCTATAACCTCTACAATCAATATATACAAACCCATTAGCACAATTACTATTACGGCCATTTCCTTTTTTTCCACATTACAGTGTTGTACTTCTTTTCTTTCAAGCATCCAACCATGGTAAGGCGGTCACGTCTGACTTACATTCCTCTGCTCTTTCAACAGTTTATCTTCTCCAAGCTCTCCAAGCTCTCAAAGCTATCCCAGCCCAGCGTCAGCTGTCCAATTCTTCTTTATTTCCTTCTCTGCTCTGGTAACCTGTAGCTTGTCACCCCCTGGAGGCCACTTTGGTCAACACACACACTGACTGGTCAGAAGACAAAACACAGTAAGCTTAAATGGGTTATTGTAACACTTTTGTCTTAAACTCAAGGCAATCACACTCCTTGCAGCTACTAATAATCTATAAGCTTCATTAAAAAGTAACAACTGTCCCCTAAATTGGTGAATAATTTTAGCAAAGCATATACGGCTGGGCAACAAAGAAGGTGCAAGGTTTGCCGCTTTGGTGCTCCTTGACATAGATTCTTGAAGTGTGTGGAACTTCATTCTTCTTTTTTGTTGTTTTGATGACGTTGGTGAAGAGTGCTGTCCAACACGTTGCTCCAAAATCTCCTATAGGTGTTTAGTTGGGTAGAGACGTAGAGGTTTTTCTTGATTAATCGATTAATCGTTAAATAAATGGCCACGGGCTGGATGATATATTGAATGAGATTTCTTAAAGCCCAAGATTGTGTCATAACATTCTTGTTTAGTCTGACTAGATATATAAAATTTACTGGCATGTGCTACACTGGTACCATTGACCAGATGACCATTGATTAATTAAGCGATTAATCAATAATTAAATAGTTGCTGATTATTTTTCTGTCCATTGACTAATCAGTCTACCTCTGATACACCCATAAATAGTGCAATTTCAGAGGAATGCTATTGTAAAAACTTTTTTTTTTTTAAGTTGACAGATATTGATGGGCTTTCCTCTATAGGAAGTGCATTCCTGAGTTTGGGGGTCATGACCCTCTGATTTTAAAAGGTAGAGCTGGGAACAGCTAAAAGTAAGGATCTAAGAGCATGATCAGACTTATAGGGTGTTTAGAGATCTATTGTATATGCTGGGGCCAGTATATGTATATTGCGCTTTAAAAGTAAGTAATACAATTTTAAAATCACTTAAAATGTATAGGAAGCCAGTGCAATGGCAGGTGTGATGTGCTCTCTTTTTTCATACCCATTATTACAGAAGCATTGCAAAGGAATTCTGAACCAGTTGGAGGCATCAAAGTGGATTTTGACTGAGGCAGAAATACAGAAAGTTGCAGTAGTCAAGTCAGGAAAAGATAAAAGTATGTACATGTATGAACTCTATATCATTGAAAGACAGGAAAGATGCAGAAAAAAGGGCTTGAACAACTCTCTTTAAATCTTAAATCATTTAGTGGCCCCTGGTTGCCTGTATGGAGGCATCTGCATTTGCTTTGCTTTCTACACTTCATTCTTCAAACTTTCCATTTTTACCCTTTCCTTTGTGTCACATACGTTTGTTCAAATATTACTAGTTTAATATTATTTTACTGATGAACTGAACAACCCCAAGCCTATGAGTCATGACTTAAAAGTGTTTGTTTTACTACATAAAAAATATAATGTAATGTAGAAAATATTTAATATGTATATGTTTTTGGATTAATTGGTATTTAAGGAATAAAAAATAAATCAAATCAGGGAAGCATAAGCAGACTGGCAGTGGACCAATCCCACCATTTATTAGTCATGTATTTGTCTTGGTGGCCAGCCCAGCACTGGACTAAATGAACTACAGCTCATGCATTTGGGTTGGATCACCACTGTAGAGATAAGCCACCAAACAGGTTATTGAATTCACTATTAAAAATGAAGCAGCTGTACAACAACAGTAATGTGGTTGATAGTACAGCACTAATTCAGCACAGTAGCGAGGCGTTTGCCCCTGAGCCAGTCAAAAACTAAAGGCCCATGGAATATTTCATGAAGTGACAGTCATATTGAGCTTCCAACAGTGACAGATTATTAGGATAGGAAAAGGAATGCCATTTTGCTCCCAGCCTCCTGACAGAGGGATATTTTGGGCAAATTTATTGACATTGCTCTTTCCTTATTGATGCCTTTAGGGCCCTTCCTGATTGGCACCATTGTCTCTAAAAACACCCGCTGAAACTGTTTTATCATTTCAATTTAGCTGTTTCACCTCTTGTATTGTGTTTAACAGCAGATGGGAAAGTGCCTCGGCTTTGCCAGGGGAAATCATTGGAATTCCAATATTTCTATCATTCAGCATGAGACCAGCAAATGGCTGAGGTATCAAGGGTACAGACAATGTCAGCGGAGTTGTTTTGGCAGCATCATGCAAGCTTGCCAAGTCTTAGCCCAGCTTTAATGGGTTTTTGCTCAATAACAATGAAGCGACAGAGTGTACCATAACGACAGATTCAGCCAATCCTTTCTGAATCTTAATAAGGATGGATGCATTTTAATACAAACCGTTGTGCACACAATCCTGCTTTCTGTGTTGGGCTCTCATGCACTGCCAATCAAACAAGTTGAAGTCATATTCAGTCTGGAAAGAGTTTGGGAAAATAGCGCAGAGGAGTTTCACTTACAGTACATGTTTGCTGTATGAGCAAGGGAGCAGAAAGGCTTTTCTAATTACAGTCGCAGAGGAGGAAAGTATGTCCCAAACAAGTCTCTGCTGTAATCTAACCCAGAGCAGCCGCACCCAGCCACACCATGCATGAACAATAAAAACATTCATGTTATTTTTCATGCAGCGGAAAACATATCAGGTCTTGGGCAATCAGTCATTCTGATCCATCAGTGTAATTCCGTGTTTACAGAGAGGAGTGTGCATATTGCTATTGTGACTCAAGTAAAACTATTCATGCAACTCTTTTTTTAGCAAACAATCAATTATTGATGATGCAACGGTTGGACAGTTGAAACAGCTTGTGTGCAAGCTCTAGCTCTTTAGCGGTTATGACGTGGCATGCAAGATACACATATATATGTATATATATATATATAGTATATGAAGAGTGTACAAATATAGGCAAGCAGGTGGTGTGAGCTGAACAGCAGATGCTGCATTGCATGACCAAACCATGGGCTGCTGGTAGGGTATAAAGTGGGTTAGTGGGTCGGAGGCTCAAGCTGATAGGAAACGTATACTTTTCACACACGCTAGCTGCTCGTATAGATTTTATTTATCTTCAGCCCTGAGATGTTGAGTTAGCTTACAACATCCAAGGGGCAATAAAGCATTCACACACAATGGTGGGAGAATTCAGCAGTGTCTGTTGGTTGGTTGGTTGGCCACTTTGGTCCAGACTGAAATATCTCAACAGCTATTGGATGGATTGCCATGCAATTTGGTACAGATATCCATGATCTCGAGAGGATGAATCCTACTGACTTTTGTGATCCTCCTCCACTTTGAGTGAAATTTCTTGACAACTATTGGCTGGATGGTCATAAAATGTGGTTCACTAATTCTTGTTCCCCTCAAGATGAATTGTAAAAACTTTGATGCTACATTAACCATCTAGTGCCATCATGTGGTCTAAATGTCACTGTATCCAGCACTTTGGATTGTGATAAAACTAATGACATTTCCATCTGCCCCAGCTAGAGCTGCAACGATTACTTAATCAGCAACTATGTCAATATATTTAATTTAACAAAAATGTCATTACACCATCATATACACAGTTAAAAGCTTTCTTTATGTAAAGAGTGTGAGGGAAATCAGTGTGGGTGAGAATAAGATGTAAAGTGCTGCTGCTGCTTCCTCCTCCTCTGTTCCCCTTTCTGTTTTAAAATATCAACCTTGTCCCTCTCAATTGTATGCTCAGGGGGAACAAATTGCAGCGAGACCCACTTCCCCAGTGTTTGTGTTTCTATACAGCAAATTGCCTCATCTGTTAAAAATGGGTAGGTGATGCATCTGGACGGATGAAACATTTATCGGAGGACAATTTTTCATTACGGCAAGGAGAGAGCCTCCATCAATATTTCAATGGCCCTGCCTGCCCTCAGTGTGTCAGTGTGTGCAAGCCTGTGTGTGTGTGTGTGTGTGTGTGTGTTCCACTGCATTTTAGAATTACCACATGACCTCATGAGAACAGACAAAATGCTCCAAAGTAAAGACAGTATGGCAGTTCTCACCTCTTCAGTAGGCTAGGTTAGAGTGAGAGCAGGGATTACATTTTAAGATTAGAACTAGATTTAAACACAGATTTTAAGACTGGGAGAATTTAAGATTGCATTTAACTACCAAAAATAAACATCATGTCATTGTATTTTCAGCAAAGGATACATGTAGGCCTGCACTTTTATTCCCCTTTCATTATACCATTTCCCTCATAATACGTGTGTGTGTGTGTGTGTGTGTGTGTGTGTGTGTGTGTCTACACAGTTTCCAGCTTGTCTCTTCTTCTGCCTCCCTCGCTCAGACATCTCTCAGAGTAGCAGCTCTCCCTGCGCTTTTCCTCTGGATGGCTGTTGTAAGCCGCTCTCCTTTTTTTTTTCAGCTGTCACACTTTTTCAGAGTTCACGGAGCTGGTTTTAGTCCCTCACATCAAATATTCATAGTAGGGGGAGACAGGAAACGCAGGTTCTCCATGTGCTCTTCTGTCCTCCACCCATCTCACTTCCATCCCTCTCCTCAGATGCCCCTTAAATCTCCCTGACTCTCTGTCTCGCTCCGTCTCCCCCTTGTCCTTCCCTGTTGCTGGCCATATCTAGGTTTAAATCTCTGTCATCACAGAATACTCTTATAGACACAGAGAGGGAATGGAGAGAGCAACATAAATCTAGAGATATAATCATTCATTTGGAGTTATGTTTCTGGCCACCTGACAAATTTAAGTTCAATATGGACTCTCCTTTTTTTTTCCACCAACTCCTTTTTTTGCCATTCCCATGCTTTATTTCCAACACATTCATAGAAGTGCATTGGGTTTTTGGGGTGTTTTATATTTATATAATCAAAAATGGTTTATAAAATGTTTACAAATCTTAACATATACAATATATCAGCAGACCTTTAAAAGTGTTATTAAAGTAAAAATGTTGTCTCAAGTGCATCTTCCCAGGCCACTAGCACCCAGATAACTCCATAATCAAATGTATCACATCATTGAAAGAGCGAAAAGGGAATGCGTCAGTTTCCATCTAGTTTCTATCAGCCTTTTTGCTTCAGGGGATCCAGCCAGCCATAATTTTCTCTGAGACATGTTTAAGTTCAAGTTAGTCTATATCGCCGACGTTTCATTTACGGGATAGTTCCGGTTCCACCGGATGTCCCTCATTTGTGGCTGGATGTTCCTCACCTTCCGCTTTTATTTGTGTCGGCATTCTAAACTCCGGTTGATTCCGGAAACATTTTTTTTTTAAATAAAATTCTCATCCCACACTCAGCCATTTTAATTCCAGCGCTCGCGTCAGACTTACCAAAATAAGTTCCTTCCCGAGGCTATTTTACAGAGGCACCGTCATTGTGTCCGGCGCCCAAGACGATCATTATTGGTTTAAATAATGGCCAATTAACCAGAGCATGGTTTTCTCCTATCCAGGCATTTTGTGTGGACAAGCCAGACCTTCCGCCGCAGCGCTGTGGAAGAAGGTCTGGCAATGCGAGAATAAGTTCAAGTTAGAGTCATCGTTTAATAACTTTACTTGTGGGGAACAGGGCAAGAGCATTCACTGCCAGCTGGCTTCATCAGAGAGATCCACCATGTTCACTAGTAGCTTGTCTGTTTGGTGCTGAGCAGGTAGTGTAAAGTAGGTTTACATTACACACTCATTTTATCCACTGTCAATATGAAAATATTGATATAAGCAGCTTTAATTTTAAATACACGTTATACAGAGAGGCCCTTTCATAATGTTTTATTATACCTACTTCTGTAATTGGATCAGTGGTAATGTACTAAATGACATTACAATGTTGTAGCTGGTTAAGGAGGAGCTAATTTTACCTTCTCTAGTATATACTGCTGTTTGGCCTAGCATCATGTTTTATAATCTCATCATATGTCATATATGTAAAATATGTAGTGCTGTAAAAAGTACAATATTGCCCTCTGAAGTGGAGTAGAAGTATAAAGTAATAAAATGGAAATAGTACAAATACAACTACCTCAAAATTCTACTCAAGTGCAGTAGTTAGGTAAATGTCCTTTCTTTCCACGAGTGGCCTCAGGTATTGAGCTAGCATGATTTTTGCATAATCCCTCTACTGCTAGCTGTTTCTGCAATATGAGCCATCCCTGGACAATATTCTGCATTATGCATATTTATCTATTTATTACTCTTGTTACCTCCAACTGTGCAATATGTCATTTATATTCATCCGCACCTTACTCATCTGTATATCTGTGTTTATATAATAATAGTTATAATAATAATAATAATAATAATAATAATGTATACTTTATTAATCCCGTTGTTGTATTATAATATACTGTCTGTTTATATAAGGGTGTTTATTGTGTAAATATGTTTGTTTTATTACTATTATTATTATTATAACTAATTCTATTTTTTCGATTTCTTATACTTTATGTATATTTTTTCTCCTAAGTCTACTTAATGTGTATTTGTGTTATTCTGATGTGTGTACATTTTTTTCTTTTGAGCTGCTGTAGCACAGGAATTTCCCCAGTGTGAGATTAATAAAGTCTATCTTATCTTATCTTATTAAGTTCCTGTGGGATTTACATTGACTCTATTATACAGTGCTATATGTTATATTTTATCTCCTATCGTATAACCACAATATTCCTATAACATGTCTTAAAGTGAGTTATGAGACATGTCTTTATATTTTCTTTGTATGGCTGGATTAACCTGTTAGTATGCCCCTAGGCAAAAAGTGTACTGTTGGGCCCCCATTGGCCCCTTATCACCACCCATTACCTATTGCTCGCTGTATATTGTGTATTTAGCCTGTACCCATTTAGTAAAGTGCTTACTATTACTTTACATGGTAGCTTTATTATGCACCTAGAGACCAACTACTCCTATGCTGGAAATGTAGCTGGCCCTAGGTTTCAGTTTCTCAGTTAGTTTGCAGTAATTGGTTTAAACACAACTTTATTAAAACAAATAAAAACGCACCATTTAAGCAGAATATAAATAAATTCCCTACAACTAGATTTTGACAGACAAGGTACGACAAAGCCACAACATGTCACCACTATAGTATTTCCTTTTCTCTATGGACTTTTTTTTGGGTTCAAGAACAATATCCATGAAGGTGAGTGACAGGTGGTGAGTGTGAGGGAGGTTGTTAGAACTCGAGGAAGGAGAGAGTGGAAGACAAGCAGAAGTTAAGCATCGACTCAGCATGCATCAGTCTTATGTTATTCTTCCAGCTTCACTTGAGACGCATCGGTTTCATTTTGTCATCACGTGCATATTACTGTATGCAGGAAAGTGTTAATTATCTTAGCCAACATACTGAAATACACATGAGGGAATAGGCTGTGCATGTCACTCCCACCTGATGTGTTAACTGCATGTGAAATGTGACCCATACATGACACACATACCCTTACACTGGTATAGAGAGTATGGGAGTTATAGTGTGGAGATGTGAAACGTGAGGGGGCGAAAAAGTACGAGTGGGAGTGTCAACTAGAATTGACATGATGTGGGGGTTAAACACACCGGGTTATGGTGAGATGAGGAGGGAGAGAGACGAAGGGAGGGCATATGAATATTTGATCTTGCGGATAGAAGGGGTTGGCGAAGTGGGGAAGGCTGTCCCAGAAGCCCTTGTGATGAATGGTGCTGTAAAAATATTTACCTTAAACACAGCACTGTGGGACATGAGCAGCAGGGAGAGAGAGCGAAAAGAGGAAGAGGAGGAGGAGAGCTCTGATGTCCTTCCTTCCATCGTTCCTTTCCCTCAGTCGTTGCTTCCTTCTTCCCCGTCAAATAAAGTGGGTCAGCATTACACATCAGTATAAGACGCTGGAGGGAAGGCAGGGGAGGATTTAAGCTGTGATAGAGATAGATGGGGAAGATGGGAAGAGGTAAGAGACAAGAAAAAGATGCTGCATGCAAATGTTTACACATGGAGAATGAATGGGATAAAAGAGAGGTAGAGGCGAGTATTTGTGGGAGTTCGAGAAAGAGCTGCGATGGAGGAGAGGAGGAGTAAAGAGTGATGAAAAGCATGGAAGAGAAGGCAATGATTAATTTATCTTCAAGTTTCGGTGGTCCACTAGCAGCACAGGTCTGGCGGCTGCAGGCCCTAAGAGGCTCCACATGATGGAGAGTGAGCCATTACCATGTTTAAAACGTTGCCTCCCAACACCTCTCATTGTCCTCCCATCCCCTCTCACTCCATTCTCATTTAGACTCTTGGGTTTACGCAGTTTTGTTTTCAAAGTGTGGATGCCGATGAAGCGATGAAGGCAAAGAGCTAGATGAAGAGATTGAGACCAGGATTAGCTCGGCCATGTGTCAGCCTGTGCTTGTGGGTGTATTTACCCATATCCAGTATCTCTGAACACATGTTTACTCACCTCATAGACATCCAGAGGCATCTGTCATATTTCCCTTAGACGGCTCTGCATGCCCCACAGGCCAGCGTGACATCAGAGCGAGCCAAAATAGTCAGACTTATTCTGGGCAGAGCAGTCGCTGATACATACACTGGTGATAAAAAAAACAAAACAGGAGGGCATGGTTTGTTATCTTGAAAGCATGTATTTAGAGATGCTAAACACAGCACAACTCTCTCTGGGTCAGTTCACCCAAAAAAGGGTTATTCTGAATAATCCATACACTTCACTTTGAGCAGTTTTCATTTGAACTTCTCTGTACTGAAGAAATAGTCCAGATGAAAACTGTTCTGTGGGTTATCCAGAGTAACCGGGCGCTTATATTTTAAGGAAACAGATGTTACTGCTGAATTTTCACTGTGCTGAGCACCACATACATAATTACACTCAACTCCATTATATTGGGTTGGAGGCAGAGACCTCCCACTCCACACCTTTAAATTATTTTTCATATTGAAATTATTCAGTTATATTTTCTGTAAATCGGGTGCTGAATTACTTTCTATATAATATATAGATACTATAATCACCTGGGGGCAACCTCTAGCTCACCCAGTAGAGTGTGTGCCCTATGTAGGCTGAGGCCTTGGCAGCAGTCTGGGTTCGAATCCAACCCGTGGCCCTTTGCTGCATGTCGTCCCTCCTCTCACTCTCCTTTCCTGTCTTCAAGCTATCCTGTCGATTAAAAACCCCAAAAACTAATCAAAAAATAAATAAATAAAATAAAAAGAATATTGAAAACTACGACTATGGGAAAGCATCCATAGCATGAGTATTAAAAAGTGTTCAAGTGTGAACGCAATTTGAATCCACTGGCGAATGTTAATGGCAGAAAAAAATTGTGTCTGGAGATAATATCAGGTGAAAGCAGGTACACCTTATTGACTTTCCTTCAATCTCAATGGGAGATGTTGACAAGTTATGGAAATATTTTGAGATGTTGCTTTTGCTAAATACTGTAGGCTTTAACCCAGTGCCAAGAAGACATTTTGTACATTCAGTCTTCCAACTCCTCTCTGTTTACCACTACATCACCTCATCCACCTTCTCTTTAAGCATCTGCCAAGACAAATCCAGCACATCTAAGGCAGCTCAAACTGTGCAAACCTTGGTTAAGTACCTTTGCCTGATGCCATCCAAACAAACCTAGGTCCTCTTTAAGCCTGCCAGCCCAGATGAAAACACCAGGACTTTTCTCAGGCTTAAAAAAAAAAAAAACACAACTACAAAGCAATGATCTTTATAAGTCTGACGCTGGGACACTGTCGTGAGTGCGTCGCTGAGCTCCTCGTCGACATCAAACGGTTGGCAGAGGGTTTGCCAACCAGCTGGTGCAGATGGCCGGACTCAAACGGGACAGTCTAATGAGAAGCAGGTAGGGCATTAGTAGTCAGGGCAGGGTGGCAGCGCCCAGGAGACTGCAGCAACACACACATGCAGCTCTAACCAGCAATATGCAAAGAGAAGGTGCGTGTGCATGCTTTAAGGAGCAAGGAGGGGAAAAAGAAACCAAGATTGACTCTTGACAACTTACTTATCATAAAGACATATTACATACCCACACACACTTGAACATACATACAGAATTATCCCATATGCTAAAGCCCAGTTGGCAGCATACAATGTCAGAGTTAAAACAGCATAAGAGAGGCTCATATCTCTGTTACTGTGCTGGGAGGTTGAGGATTCTCTCACTCCGGGGTGGAAAGTGGGGGTTAATCGGTTCATCAGCTCCAGTCAAAAGCAGGCAACTGCTGCCACCTGGTGGGCTTATTGGGTGGACCCTGCTATGAAAGATGGTGAGGATTTGTAAACAGAAGTAGCATGCATGCTATAATGGGGACACTTTGACGTGAGAACTATAATTGTCTTTTCATGGAGTTATACAGACAGGTAACACATAACAAATGCAGATGCTTCCACAGAGGGCATGAGGGCCTTCACGGCCACAACAGCTCAACAGAAGGTTTAAGGTTGGATACACTCACCAACATCACCACATGTTCAGTTATTTTAAGTTGCAGTCACATAATGGTACATAAAAGACATTAGTTTGTTCAGTTTAAAATTACTTTATTAGCACCTAGATAATGCACTGCTTCTACCACATAGTTTACATTGTTTGTCATGTTGCAATTGAGATTTATTTAATTCTTTATATTAATTCTCTTTGTCTTTGAGTTACCTGGCTGCAGTTCTCTTCCTGGTGAACAAAAGATGGGGCAGAGGGTGGAACCTGATTTTATGCAGAGGCTCCAGTCTTGGACCTTTCCGAAAGATCTGACAGCAGGGGGGATCAGGGTTTCTTCCTGCAAGTAAGTTATTGTCCATGTTGTCCTCCCCTCTGTGAGTTAATTGGTTTGGTCAGTTTGTATATAAGTGTCCCTCACGTCTCATTTGGAAGGTCTGTTAAAGAGTTAAAATTTTGATTTTGTTAGCCTTATTTTTCAGTAGTTATCTTTTGTTGACCTTTTAATGGGCCCTATAACTCTTGCCTTATTTGCTTGTGAATCATTGTTTTGGGGGAAATAAACCCAACCTTTTGAACTTTTAACATGTGTTCCTTGACTGCTTGGTCCACAAAGCTACATGCTGAAAAAGTTTTAAAGAAAATTTGGGTCATGCAACAAGGCAGGCCTGCTTGGTTCTTTCGGGGAATGGTTGTAAAGATTTGCAAAGAATATGTTTACGACATTTACTGTCTAACTGGGATGTTTTGGGACCAATTGGTGGGGATGTTCTATGAACAAAATACACACAGCAATACACTGGTGAGAGCAAATTCAGAGTGACATTCATGGAATCCCTGCCAATCGGTCCCAAAACGTCCCAGTTAGATAGTAATTGTAGTAAACATATTCTTTGAAATCTTTACAATCATTCCCCGAAAGAACTAAGCAGGCATGACCCAAATTTTCTTTAAAACTTGCCATTTTCAGCCTGTAGCTTTGTTTGTATCCAGCTAATTTAAATAGTTCACATTACTGTATTGTGTGAACAGTTGACAATTCCTAATATTCATAGGATGTCAGAGTTTAATTAACAAACAATTAAAATACCATAAAGAGAGATAATGAGAAATAGGTAGAACTTTCCAGAAGAGAAATGGATATACTGTATATAAACAGATAACTCCAACTGGAGCAGCTATAAGCTCCTCTAGTCAAATATTTCACGGTTATTTCCCTTAAAATGTGCCATACACTGATTCCACAGGTCTAAAAGTGTCTCAACCTTATCCTTTTGGAGGAGGGTCTGGCAAAGCGAGACTAACCTTATCCTAACATGAAACATTGTTTATAGTTAGTGTATTGAATTTATACCAACTTTATATTGGTAACATATTTTGTAGGATATAATACTCAACAGTTGTATAATGTATTCTGTGATCCTATAGAGAAAATAACTGATTATGTCATTTTATGTCTCACACATCTTGGGCTTGAGACATAAAATGTATAACAAAAGTCTGGTGGACTGGAGGCAGTCACTAGGGAGGGCCTAATGGAAGACACTGGGTTGCATTATGGGAATTGTAGTATCCAGGGTTTTAGAGCTTGACCCATAGGGACTAAAAGTTTGGATATCTCGGCCTCTGCTGCTTTGGTTTTTTTTTATCTGTCTTTTGTGAGTCCCCCAACTTTATGAAAGTGACATACTTTATCACTGGGGTAGCCCTTTGACACCATATGCATCAGATGGCATGTCAATCACTAGACCAAGATATACAAGCATGAGAACCACTATTGCATCATAGACAGTATTACATTTCAGCACAATAACAACCAGAATTGTTGTATATTGGATAATCCAATGCAGGTTGAGGTTGTACCTTAAAACAGCAAGTCTACAAGTTTGATGTTGGATGAATTGAAGTGAACTAGAATGTTGTTTACAACAAGTATCCAGCAGAGGTCTGTGTTCAGCAGTGTATGTCCTTGAGAGCAGAAAAGCCACTGTAGCAGGAAACAAGCCTCTGTGGATAATGCTGCCTTCAATGTCTCCTTGTCAGTTTTTATCCCCAAGTTTTACTGTAATGGGAATACACTATGTTGCACATTTGGGTGCTTTAAATGATGGCTCCTTTTTACATTTCCACTTGCACAATCAGAATGAAGTTTAAGAAATGAACTTAATTGTATATATTCACCAGCCAAAAGTAGAATGAATGAATGGAAACCTTAAATCCTCCTCAGTGAGAACTTGCATGATGCCGGTAAAAATAAACATAGAAAACACAAGATTAAACAAAAGAAACAAAATGTATTTTAAAAGGTTAATGAAATGTTTCTCATTGTTTTTTATTGCACATTGGCTGAATGTAAAAAATCTGTGGCTCTGACGCGAATAACTTTCACATGGTTTCTGGACTCTATATTACTTTTCACACCAAAAATAGAGTATCATAGAACATGTTTGTCCTCCTGTTGGGGTATCTGTGTGCACTGAACTTAAAATGGCAAGGCACTTGAAGGCAACAAAATATGAAAATTCCTTTGGAAATGACAGGCTGAAGGAAACCTTTACTTGGGTGTACACTGCAGAAGCATCAGTGCAGGAAATATAGTTTTGTTTCTGTGTATTAGGTCTGTGTATAAATCAGTTTTTCCCATTCAAATAAAGGGAAATCACAACTGATCACAAAATATGTAATACATCTTTGTTTAGTGTGTCTGAGCTGCACTTGAAATAACTTGTGTATGTTATTTCTTTTCGAGTTATTGCTGATAATAAATCCACCTATAAAAGTTAATTAAGAAGTGGATTTTTCATGTTTGCAGATTCTAATTTAGTTGTATGTATTGTGGATATTTTGAAGGCTGAGCATCTGTTCAGTGTGACTCAGCCTCTTCAATCTGATGGGTCTCATTTTCTATCTGTTCATAATTATCGCCCTTTGTTCTACTTTCCCTTGGATTGGATTTATTGGATATATATGACACCACAAAAACCAAATCCTGCCACAGCAATTTGATAGATGTCATTACGGCCATATTTCAAAGCAGTTGGTCTTCTGGAAGACTATAATAATTAGCAGACTGTGGCATACTGCTCTGGATAGGCCCATGGATTTTTGTGAGTGGATAAAATCATGGAAATATTTATGAACATGATCAAAAGCGGCTACAGATGTTTATGGAGAGAGATTTGTTTTTACATACAAACTGGGCAGTGAAGTTTGTGCGTTTACACTAAAAGTCTGCCGATATACGGACCTCCCACAAAAAGGCTTTCACCTTTCAAACTATAACAAAAATATATGCAATAATTTAAAATAGATATTCAGTATACATTATTGTTAATTCCTATGTGTATGAGCTGACTTGAAAAAAAATTATTTTATTATAAAGCCATACCAATAACTCCATTGTATATTTAAGCTATGCATATTTGCAAAGTTTGAACTTTTTAAAGTTTTGAAACTTTTTTTGTATTGATTAAAAATAAGTATATACGTAAATATCAGTAAATTAACAAACATTCAAATGTGTCTTTGTTCTAGAAATGACCATCAAAACCTGATAATTATCCAGTCCATAAAATGCGGCTCTTTTTCCTCGGCCCATCTCTTTTGCGCCATGTAAACATTGGATCATAAGGGTTCACTATGGGTTGAAATCAGTCACAGTCTGTCTAACTTAAGTCAAGCAGACAGGGATGATGGGCTTTAGGAAACCATTCATTGCAGCAAACATACACTTTTCAAGCCCCATTGAAACATTGACCTGCTCAAATGATCTGAGGGCAGAGTATCTGTTGCAGTTACCTCACTGCTCCCTCCTTTTCTCTTTGTTGTTGTCCCCCCTCTTTTTTGTTGTTTTTGTTTCAATATACATTTTTAAGAATACTTTTAGTTTTTTTTCTTTTACAAAAACAGTGTTTAAACTACTGACGTTTTAACTTGATGCCAAATGAAAATCAAGAAGTTGGACAAAACTTTTCACAGACACCATGCTTCCGTCCTTATAATATTTTTTTTTATTTATTTACCAAGTGTGTGTCTCTGTAGTACTGTTTTATGATTGCTATTTTGTAGGCTTGGTGTGCTACTGATTTAAAGTATTGTTCCTCGCAATGTCAAATCAACTAAACTAAACTTTTAAGCTGTTTTAGGAGTTAGATAGTTAGACACACATTTTAACAATGTATTTAAGTCCACTTGAAGGGAATAATTTACAAGGACATAAATATTATAGATGCAGTGAAATACATATACAAAATCATGGGCCATTGGCATACAGTAGGTCTTGATAATATTAAGCATATCCCTCCGTTCTTGTGGGTAGAAGTAACAGCGCTTTCGCCATATATGGCGGCTGCCTATAATAGCAGACAGAGCACAGTACTTTGCTAGCCATTTAGCCTTATTTCTGGGCATCCCAAGATGATGACTCCTTCTTACGACCAGCCTGTGTGTGTTACCTAAGCTGCCAAATATGAAAACAAATAGTCGGAACCTATAGCCTGGATCTGAGATGGTGTTTAGGAGTGGTTGGTATTTAATGACCTTGTTCAAAAAAGCTTCCTCCATGCTAGGATCAAAGGTGCATGCAACCTCCAAAACGAACACACGCACACACGCACACGCACACGCACACGCACACACACACACACACACACACACACACACACACACACACACTGAACCAATACCCTGGACATGCATGGTCACACCCATCTCATTGTAATATAAGCATTTATTAAAATGGGAAAAGCTGTGTTGGGGAAATAAGGTACACATGCTTAAATGTTGCAAAGACCAAAAAAGTAAAAAATAGAGTAAAATAAACAAATTTGTAATGTGTTTCATCAGCAGATTAGTTAGTATAAAGTATAAAGCTTATAGTAGTCCATTTTAATTAGGCCTATTTAACTAACTAGTGTTATTTATTGATGTATTCAGTTATATTTTTGACATGTCTGATAACCTTTTACTTGCTTTTGTCAGTTTTGGGGCTCCTTATGTGTGCGTCTCTACCACAGAAATATCAAAGTTGGTGTGTGTGTGTGTGTTTGTGTGTGTGTGTGTGTGTGTGTGTGTGTGTGTGTGTGTGTGTGTGTGTATTGTTCTGGTTCTGTGTCTGTGTCTGTGTCTGTGCGTGCGTGCGTGCGTGCGTGCGTGCGTGCGTGCGTTCTGTGTGTGTGTGTGTGTGTGTGTGTGTGTGTGTGTGTGTGTGTGTGTGTGTGTGTGTGTGTATTGTTCTGGTTCTGTGTCTGTGTCTGTGTCTGTGTCTGTGTCTGTGTCTGTGCGTCCGTGCGTTCTGTGTGTGTGTGTGTGTGTGTGTGTGTGTGTGTGTGTGTGTGTTCCTTCATCCCTGCCGGTGTCGAGCCAAGGGCCCATCTGGCTCCTATGAGGGCCGCTGCTTCACGGTGCCTCAGCCTGATTCATGGGTGCTGGACAGCCTCAGCTGCTATCCCACTTCCCCCGTTTTACATCACATACCTCTCCAAAAAAGATTTTGCATACCTCCCAGCTCCCACCACTCTCCCACTGACACAACAAGCTCTGCAGAGACACTATATCTCAGTAGGTAGAATCCTCCAAGAAATGTTGGCCATCATCTGCCTCTGTCAATCTGCTTGTTGTTGATTTGGGAATTACTTTTTTCTCTCCCTTTGCTTTCTTTCAGGGATTACAAATTTTACCTCAAATGCCAAAAGCCCTCTGTACCACGCCCTTTTGGAAGGATGTGTGTGCGAATTACAACCAACTTTCCTCTGTGTTGTTTTTCCTTTCTCTTCCTCTTAATTCACTCTGCATCTTAATCACTCACTTTCCTTCTCTTGTCTTTTCAGCTTTCACACTCGCCAACATGATGTAACCACAAATACAGGGTTGCCAGTTTGTCCCCAGACTCCCGGCCAAACCTCGCTGCACTGACTGTGTAACGTGTAGGCAATTATGTTGCGCAATCTGCAGCCGCAAGGCACTTATGAAGTCTCAGATATGAACTCATAGGCGCTCCCCTGTCAATCATACAGCACCACAGAGCCCATGAAAAGACAAAGGCAAATAAAAACCATTAATTATGAATGGATATTGACAACTGGATTGGATTCATGTCCTCTGCTGACTTGACAGTAACCTCTGGCCTGTAACACACTGTACAGAGAGGTAAACTGTTTCAACAGCTTCACTTATACTGTGTGCAATATAACATGCCAAGACATCCTCATTCCTAAACAACATTACAAGTTTCCCAAAACGACACGTGATCGTTCTATTTACACGGTGGCCGTTTAATCATGTGATTGTAATCATGTGACATAATGGACGTGGTTTTAAACACATAAAACTAGTTAAGTTTAGGCAACATAAATACTTAGATAGGTTTAGTAAAACACCAGGGATTGGCTTAAAATGATTCACATAAAACTACTAAAATGAGGACCTAACATGACGTCACAGACATCATTGCATCACACATGAAAGTCCTGTGGTTTTTTTGGCTCTCTTATAGACCAAATCATCCTGACGTTGAGCTAACAAAAAACTCACTCCTAGACAAATAACTTGAATTGTGGACATATATAAAAAATCAGCAAAGTTCTTTATTTCTGTTATCATTTTCAACCATAACTGTAATGTTTAACGATGTGTAGTAAGTCAGTGGTCAGACCTATCTGATGTTTCTGCTGTGCTTATTGTCTGTACTGTTTTGCTTCGCTAGCGTCTTACCAAATATACCGTTACAAACTGCAACATCTCACCACCGGCAATGGGCACCGTTGCCTTATGTTGTAAAGGCCTTGATCTGGCTAGCATGTGCATTTGTTTTGAAAGCCATTGAATGAAATTGCAGAATGCATAGCAATAAGGTAATGTATTTATCTGTGGCTGTAAGATTAATAACAGCATATGACAATGGTGAAATGGTTGTTTTAGCCACCAACGTAAATTCAAATATGTTCATCTTATGCGTGTGCTTGCAATCAACGCTCAAAAACATCACCTAGTCACATTAAATTGTTTGTGGCATGTTATGGTATCCTGATATTGTTCCTCTAAAACTCTATTCACACGGGACTAGTATGGGGGACCTCTAGTCATTTGTAATAATTGCAGAGGTCATCTGTGATCTTAATACTGTGCGAATCTTCCATGTACGTAATTTGTCCCAAAAAAAATAATTAACCACCGAAAATGACCTACCTTATTTTGCCAAACACAGAGATCATGTGAGATAATATTAGTCCTGTGCAAATCGGCATCTCTGGAATTTGGGATCGCTTTGTTTTTTTTGCAAGGTATTTTGTTTTCTTCACACCTTTTTCTTGCATCGTTCCCGGTCGAGAATTATGGAGGCAATGTTGGCAATTATAAATGAAGTTTTGACAGCATTTTGGGTGCAAATTCAGGAGGCTTATCTCGTTACACAGCATGAAAACCCATCCATTTATAGAAAGAGCAAGCTCCAATCCATCAGAAGAGCGAAATTGCAATGATGATGTAAATAATTTTTAATCTTTTAAACTGTTACGCAGAGCTTTGACATCATATCCGGGGAATAATGTCAGTAACTTTGAGTAAAATACAGACTTTGCTTATCCCATGTGAATGCACACAGGATGTGATTTTCTCTGGGCAAAGTAAGAACCTAAAAGCAGTGCCAGCGCACAGCTGAAGGGTGGCACAGCACTTGTATGATGCGGTCATGTTGCTCTTGTTTTGCTAGCCGTCATTTCCTAGAAATTCCTGTCTGACTTCATTCCTCCAGCCATTTCCCTCTGATCTGCATCACCATCTGCCAATTGGCTTGTGCCTTTACAGAGAAACACATTGTATCGCTTCCGCTGACACACATAAAAAAAACACTGTACAAATTGTTGTCTGCAATCCTCTGCTCTCTCTTCTTCCCTCATGTTGTTTCTCTCTCATCATGTGATTCCATAAAAAAATATCAATTGATTAAGTCAGTCCTGCTTTTTCTGTTGGTACTTTTGCTTGGCTCCACCGCTGTCAAAACAGTCTCTTGGCTGCTGTGGATTACCCTTAAAGTGATACTCCACAAAAAAATCTGCAATTTGAGTATCAAACCCTCACCCAGTGTTGGCTTGAATGACTATGAAATATCTGTAGTTTCCTTATTCACATAGAACAGCAGCTGTGGTCAGCTTGGACTCAGGTCGTGGCAATTGACTCCAATGTTTCTGATGGAAACAAAGGTATCAAAACATCATTGTAAGAAAAGTGTCAAACTATTCCTACATCACAAACTGCTTCTGAGCTGTCCACCCAGTATGTTCCAAACACTCATAGCTTTGCCAAAATATAGCTACATTTACAGCTTCCAGAATTTTGAGAATCCATGAGGGCAGCAGCGTGACAAGGAAGAAGTGTATTTAAAGTTCCTATAATCTGTAATTTAATATTAAAGGAAGCATTAAAAGGTTTAGCCTATTCACTTTCTTGCCAAGTGTTTGATAAGCAGATTTACACCATATTTGTTCGTTCAATATAAAGCTACAACTAGCAACAGGTTAGCTTATCAGAATGTATGGACATAATCCACCTACACTGTTATCCCAAATTGGTTGACTTTACTAGACCTTTGCGTGGAAACCCGTTGCCTTAAACTGTCTAAGTTTTTGCACATGGTGAAACTTAAAGGTACAATATGTAACATTTCTGCATTAAAATGTCTAAAAATGACCATACCTATGTTATATATTTTTATATTACAACTCTGGGTTTACAGTGTACCAGCACCTCTAAAGTAGGGGAGCTCGGAGGCAATTGTAACAAGGTGCCATTGTAACATCCTAAATTGCACCAATCAGAAACAACAGAAGCATGAAACTCATTATGCACATGGTCTATGATGATTCCTCTCGGTCTGCTAAAAGACAAACGGATGTCTCATACTTGTCAAAGTTTCTCCTGCCAAAACTCATTTTTTTAGGCATGAAAGTATGGTTTTCATCTACAGTAGGTTCCTCATTTTGACTTGAACTTCAATGTCCATAAATTATGATTTTGATGACCATTCTGTTGTCTAATATTTGATATCTTTGTCAATTAACACATTATATATTGTTGTTGTGGACAGTGGAGAAGTGTGAATAAATACATTATTTTCTTAGCAATAATGGGCCAATCAAAATATATTTGTACTGGTTCTATTTCTCTCAGGGGCCCAAGCCAAGATGCGTCTGGTAAACATTTTTTTTCTCACAAACAGGCCACAATATTTCTTTTAATACCTCTTTTAGTTAAAAGAAAAAAAAACATGATGAAGCTTTAAAGATTCCCACAGGGTAACTGCAGCACAACTAAACAAACTAAACTAAAGTACAACTAAAACGGAGGGGGAACATGACAATGTACAGAACACATTTCTATATATGATGAAAACCTTACAACAAACAACTTAAATATCAAACTTCCGTCACCTCACCTTGTTTGTAATTTAGATGCAAATTTAGATCCATGCTTTTTTTTTTCTCTTATATTTTCCGAAAGGGTTTCCTCTGCCTCATTGAATTTTAAGGAAGCGAAAAAAAATTTACCCACCAAATTTGGTATGTAGAAGGTTTTCACGTAACAAAAGAGATGTGTTATTTAGTTGGAGACAAGACATTGAAGATAAACAAATGAGAGCAATAATGTGGAAATGTGTCACTTTACAATTGTGTATAATCGGTTGGCTGTATGCCAGTCTCATACACACATACACACACACACAGACACACACACACACACACACACACTGATCCCCCTTCCTCCTCTGTCTGTTCCTGTCACACCCCTGCGATGCCCTCCCTCTCCTCTGTCGATGTGTTTTTCCTTCTAGAGGGCCAGAGGTTAAGTTGTCCCCAGCATGTGTTAGTGCTCAGGTCAGCAGCAGCCAGGACCTGTGATGACAGAGTGTGTGAATGCTGGGGAGTGTCAGGGGTTAAGTGTGTGTACAGGGGTTGCATGGCAAGCTGGGGTACGTAGGAGACACCCCGAAACACTTCCTTCCACCTGGTTATCTCCTGTGCAGGAAGAAGCGGACCGATCAGATGTTTTGAGGAGTTATAGTAATTCAGTGGTGCGGCAATGTAAATTAATAATAAGGCAAAGTGCAAACACTGTAATAAAAAAAACAAATAATGCGGGTTGGTGCTTGAAAATAATTACTTCAGGGGGTTTAAGATCACTAAACATTGATATACCTCATTCTGTTGCATTATAGTCTATAATACATCTGAATAGTTCCCATTTTAAGACTGCAGTGTTATGTGTCTATTATCACTGTGATGAACAATCAATCAAAGAAAATCTGTACATTAGCTTTATTTTGCCTACATAATTTAGTATTAGTATTCATAATGCCTTTTAAAAGCTGGGTACTGTCACTTTAAGAGAGGGGGACATCATTTCTAAATTAACATGTGTTTCTCATCCTCACAACAGTATTACCTGTTTAGACATTTAGGCCAGACATTTTTTGCCTCAGCAAATTTAATTAAAGATGTGTATAAATTTACAGTATAGATTATGGATTTTTTTCAAAAGTTTATGCATCCATTCATTTCCATTTTACCCACTGTACCCACTGTGTCCTGCAGGTCTTTGGACTGTAGAAGGAACACCAGCCAGCTGGTCATCCGATTTGAACTGAAAACCGTCTGTGCCAACCACTGAGTCAAAGAGCCAACTGGTTCTCTCTGACTACATAACTGTTTTTACATTATTTACTGAATGCACTCAAACAAATAGCCACAGCACACGTGGTAGAGACATACGTCTACACAATCAGAAAGGGTTCACACACACACACACATACACACACATTCAACTTAGTGAGAATGACAGAAGCAGCTGCTGGTGTGATCTTGAGGTCATGTTAGATCGCAACATGGAGGAAAAAAACAAATTCTTTAACCCAGGGGGTTGTCTAAGATGTGAGTTACTGGATCGCGTGGTTATAAAAGGCTTTAAGTGTTTCCCTCAATGTGTGTTTGTGAGAACGACAAAGACAGAGAGTGACTTATTGTATATGTGTGTAATGGGATTTTACATTAGAAATGTTTTAATTATACTACATTTATTTCACTCGGAAGTCTAAACGAGCACAGCAGTAACATATTTGTCTCAGCAGGAGAGTCTTTAAAACCATCACCTCACACTATGCAGAACACAAAATGAATTAGCGCCTTGATAATTGCCCTGAGCCAACAATCAAACTCCTCTGGAGTTCGCACAGGTGTGAAAATAATATTTTTAAGAAAGAATCTGCTCATTTAATTTGGATTTATTTGAATATAGCTGTATGCATAGAGCAAAAAGACCTGTTGGCAGTTCTGCTGCCAGGCGAGGGTCCGACAATCCAAAAATCTGTCATTATGAAATACCATTAAAATAGTTCCATTTAACGACACTCTGGGGTGTATTAAAGAAATAATAGCCTTTTCAGTGCAAGGGAGTGTTCATTAATAAAAGTAATGTCTCAGCTTTGGAATTTTGCAGGTGTGATTTGTCTTCATCTTTAATGGTATGGACTGATTAAGAAAGCAAACAGTGTGTGTGTGTGTGTGTGTGTGTGTGTGTGTGTGTGTGTGTGTGTGTGTGTGTGTGTGTGTGTGTGCCCAAATGTACCAACAGTGTGGCCACATCTAATCACCGCAGGTGATTAGAGCGCCACTGCTTGTACTTTTCCAGAGTGTGTGTGTGTTTATTGGCGTGGGTGTCTCAGTGTCCTCTCATTGGCTAAATTATTCAGGCTTAGCAAACAGAGCTGACAAGACTATGAGTGATCCTTAACGTTGTTATTGACTTAGACTTTATTTATAGTGTGTGGTCCGGCTGCACACAGAGCCCCCCCCCTCTGCCAGCAGACACTATTAATCAAAAGAATGTTATAATTAGGCTTAATACCCTCAGGCTGCATGAACACACACACACACACACACACACACACACACACACACACACACACACACACACATACACACACACACACACACAGAAACAACACTATGTGAACATGAACATAATGTATGAATGCATGTGGTGCACAAACACACACACACACACACACACACACACACACAGACAGAGAGAGTGAGCCCTGTGTATGTTAGCAGGGTGGATGGCTTGCAGAGGTTTTTGGAGGGACTGGGTGTGCTGTTTGTCCAAAACGCTTTAAGGCTTGTTCTCTTCATCGGAGAGGTTGTTAAACAAAAGTCAGTTTGTTACAGTAGCAGGGGGCCAGCGGGAGTATTAATACACACAAATGCAGATGTCTGAGCATTAACAGCCATCTGTGAGAAAGCCTGTTGTGTTCAATGTCAAATCGGATGTCTGGTGATCCCCATTTGGCCAGGCCTATTTTGGTTGGAGGATTCACATGAGCGCCTTTAAAAGTACATATTTGTCTCCCAGTGCACTGGTATTCCTTTCTAGAGTCAATCACTTTCTTTGTCTCATGCTGTGGCAAAAATAAACACAAAGAGTCCATTTAGTAATTAAATACCATCAGATGAACAAAACATGAATAAAACAGACATCTATTTTCAGAATTTTTATTTTAATATAAATAGTAGTGATAATGCGCTTGTACACATGACATTATGTCATATCGCTTTGTCAAATAATACAAAAAAATATATCAAAGGAATTAAAAGGACTGGTTCATTCTAACATAGACAGATTTACAAAACAAGAGTGCTTATGAAGGCATTCTGTTATTCTGAACCGTAGTTTGATGGATAAAGTATTGCCACTCACTTGTACATTGTGGGAATTTTTACCACGACACTGTTGACGTACAGAACATTTGAGACAATAAATATGTCTGGAATGCTTTAGAAACCTAATCAACATGTTCATGAGTATGCACAATAGAAACAAGAAGAGGTCCCAAGCAACACAACAAAAAAATAAAGTACAGTTTTGGCTTTGTCATTCCTGGTAATTTTCTGTTTACATTGGCATTCCTCATGACACTACACTGAGTTAGGTCCTTATAAATGTGGTCCTCAGTGAGCTGTTCCAGCAATATTAACCATGTTTCAAATTAGTTTTGGACCCAAAAGCCTTCAAAGGCACATGTGTTGTTCCTTTGCAAAGTCCCAAACTAGATCCAGAGAATGAATCTGAACTCTTTCGTAAGACTTTAAGAGGCACATAAGATTTTTTTGTTTTGTTATTGTTTTCATTGTGAGGTCGAGTCTAAGATACATGATATTGCACTTCTGGTCAGATGGGAGAATGGCTGTCTAAACTCTCGTGACTTGTGACCTGGTGGCTTTTTCTCGCTGGGAGAGGATCTTTAAAGGGTTTTTAACCCTGTGATCGATCTTGCCTATGTCTTCCCCCCCCCTTCCTTTAAAGCCACTTCTCCGCCACCCTCCTCTACTGCTCTCTCATCTGTCACTTTCCCTAAAGTCACCCCCTGACCTCCTCAGAGTTCCTCTCTAAAACTACAAAAGGCCAGGATCCCTGCCTCACCGTCCGAAACATCAATGAGACAGAAAGGCAAAAGGAGAGGGGGGGGGAGGTAGGAGGAGGTAGGAGGAATGTTTGAATGAACTTTCACTGCAGTACAGCTGTGGTGTACATTAGAGTTTCTGATACAATAAAACCCCCAGATTTGTTTCCTCACGTTTGTTTTCTCTGTCTCTGGAATTTCTCTCCATGTGTGGGATGCAGAGATCTCAAATAAATGCAAAAAAAATCAACAAAGCCCTTTTCTTTTCCCCCTTTCTGCAGATACAATTTGGGGATTAATTAGGGGATACATGGAATTTTATATGTACTCATGTGGCCCTAAGATATGTAAACATGTTTGTTCAAGCATTGCCTCAAAGGCTGGCAGATTATGATGAAGAGATTTGGGTTTGCTGTCCTCACAAAGACCCCACAGGCAGAGTCCACGAATGGTGTTTGGTCACTAGAGTTTCCTGTGGAAAGTGCCGTGTCATGGCACTGTAGATGGTCCACTGCACCAACCTCATTAAGCGCTGACATCTCTGCCGTTCATCTGATGCAATGTTTACAGTCAATCAACAGTTTTGGTCTGATATTCCTTCTTGTGGTCCCTTCTTCTTTTTGTCAATTTCTCCAACAACAATTAATAATAAAATGTCCTGCAGTAGAGAATGTGTCCTGGTAAATGGTAGCAAAATTAATTTTGGTCCGGATATTACAAGATTTCCATCACTGTACACACAAATGTCCCTCTGTGAAGTTCGAAGCTCTTGATCAGGTGATTTCAGGCCTCAGATAAGAAAGGGCACCTGTAAAAAAGAGGATGAAACAGTTGTTAAATCACTAGTGAAAAGGGATTTGGAAAAAAAAAATAAGGTGGAAAGATGATAAAAAGAGATATATGGCCGCAGTAAATTTTTGGGCACATGTTTTAGCGTGACATTCCGCTAACATGTGGCTATTGTTAGCTTAGCATGTGCTAATAGTTTGGGGTGTAAGGTCAATGGAGGGAGGGAACAGGAGTGTGAGGATGCCTCAAATAAATACAAGATTTCTCACACTCAGAAGCAGCTAAGTCTGCAACGTAACATGCTAAATAATACTCAAGTCTACACCCCTAGAAGATTTTGACAAGATTTCCCCAAAAAGTTTATTTATGTCGACATGTCATACTTTATATATATTTAGTTAAGTGTTCACTTGTGTGTTCTATAAATTATATTTCCTAACATGATCTAAAAGCTTCTTTAAAGCCTCCTCCACGCTGCCAGCAATAACATTTGGGTAAAGAAATTCTGAATAATTTGTATGTTATGTATTTATTTTATAATTTAAGTAGTGCAATTTAAAAATGTTTTGTCTAAAAAGTACTGGAATCAACTTATAAAATACCCATCATGTAGTACCTGATTGTAGAATGTAATTCCTTGTGATTTGTTGTCATTGGCTTTACTTCCTGATTGTTTGGGGTCCCAGAATCCACTGCTGTATGTGTAAATAATAGCAATACTACACAAATTCACCTTATTTTAGCAAGCTATTTAAAATGTGTGTTCTTTATTAAAAACTCAATATGTAGAAAAGCCCCAAACAGAACAATACACAATAAAGAGTTGTGTCTCTGTGGTTGCAGATCCTTGCTCTGATGCACAGGAAGTGTATTTTATGTCGCTGACTTGAGTAGTTAGTGTGAGCTTCGATTGCCACCATGGCTGAGCAGATGAAGAAACACATTCATCAACAGAAAATCCAAAGAGAAAGACCGAACTGGGCACAAGAATTGACAGGTGACCGCTGCAAAGGGTTGTGCAAAGAAACGCAGCATGGCCTGCTTAGCAACAGAACCATTACTAAATAAAAACAAACAAGGATATCATGGATTTCCACTGTTGTTGTTTCCGAGAGTCAGTCCAGTGAGAGCTACATCGTCGTTAAAACTGTGCAGCAGTGTGGACCTGTCTCTTACACTGGAACCTGGAGCAGCACTCTCCAACACTGCTTCCCCAGCTGACCTCAGTCCGAGCACCTGTTTCTAATAGCCGTCCTGCCAGAGGCTATTAGGATCCGTCCACCCCCAGAAAGGACCTTTTCTCTGCAGCTCCAAACCCAACCGCACACTGGCTATCCAGTCACACTGATTAATCACATCAAGATGGACTGCTCAGGCTTGTAACGCTGTGTAGGTGTATGTCAGTGTGTGTGCTGTCCTGGTGGCTGCCTTTAAGCTTGTGTGTGTGTGTGTGTGTGTGTGTGTGTGTGTGTGTGTGTGTGTGTGTGTGTGTGTGTGTGTGTGTGTGTGTGTGTATATGTGTCCACGCACAGTGCCAGAGAGGTTTTTCATGTGTGTCGCCCTAATTCTTTATTCTATTTACTTCGAGATATCTGACCGAGATATTTCATTGGACATTTGCTGCTCTCGGATATTAAGTCAGATATTCATTTGATACACATGCAGTCAGATTTGTTGGACCCCTGCCACGCTCTTTGAAGGGCCCGGTTGTCTTGAGGTTGCCACAAGGTCAGTGGATGAACCTGATTGGTCAACCCCCTGTAGACCAAAATTGGAAACGGCGGCCGCTGTAATCACGGTGTGACGGAAAACGACGTTGCCTTCCAAAGTTCGATGGAGATTTGTTTGAAGTTGATTTTAACCCTTAACGTAACAGTAATATGAAGTGAAAAGACCCTCTCACTGCTGGAGAAGTAGGTATTCTCTGAGGGCAAACAGTCCGAGGAGGGCTATCAGGCTCTACTGCAGCTACACTTTACCCTGATGGGAGCTGACTCGGCAGAGTACCGAACCGCAGTATCAGTGCTGGGCTGATCACTTCATAGATGCAATCAGATCTGCACAATTAACCTCAACACTTGAGACTGCATGATTGGCCCTGGAAAAATGTTAGCTGTCTTTAACAAGTAGTACTACAGCGACCTGAATCAAAGCAAGGAATTTGCGGTTACAAATTATGTGTCTCGCTACCAGAACACCCAATAACCATACACTGTGTCGGCTGACTTGGTTCAGATTTTCATCTTAATTTTTTCACTGAAAAAGGTGAAAGGCCACTATAAAACCAGTCACTAGACAATTGGAAAAGTCTTCAGTTCATAGATTAAAAAACTGTTACAACAAACATGTCAGCAACTGCAAGAGCCGCACAACTACTGCTTTGTAAAACCATTCACATCATTTCGAAATCATGACTGAAACACGGAAGCTGCATGATGACCGTCATCTTTATACTCTCTATTAATCAAGCTATGTCAGTGTTCTCTCCCTCTCTCTCTCTCTCTCTCTCTCTCTCTCTCTCTCTCTCTCTCTCTCTCTCTCTCCTTGCTCTCTTTACATTTAGGTTTCTATCCCAGGATCAGGCTGAGTTTGTTCAAACCAATTTTACATGAAGAACTATCAAACTGCACAAAATCCCAAGGAGGACAATTGCATACGTGATTTATCTGATCTCAGTTAGAAACCCAAAATGTTCAGACTGCAAATGCACTCAGACAGAAGTACATGACGCTCATAAGCTCTTCCCTATTCAATATGATTCAAGTTTTCATGTCAGGACCAGGCTACCTAATGACAAAAAAATGTGTCCCATTCTTTAAAGCATGTCAAGCACTACCTAAAGATTATAAACTAAGTGCATGCTGTGTGAATGGAGTCAATTGGTAGTGGCAATGATGGAATGTAACTAGTAAAGTCAAGTATATTTAGTACTGTACTTAAGTACAAGTTTGAGGTACTTGGCTTCATTAGAGTATTTCTATTTAATACTACTTCATACTTATACTCCACCACATTTCGGAGGTAAATATTGTACTCTTTACTCCACTATATTTAGTTTAGTTTTAGATTAAAATACTCAAGAGTATACATGAACCTCGAACCAGCTACAACATTATTTATTTATTTATTTGATAAGGAAGATGCACAATACACTTATTGCACCAGATATAGTATATATTCTTGGCGTTCCACTTCCGGGATTGCTCCGTTGCCGTGGGAAAAACCAGGCCAAAACCAAAACGCCAGAATTCACTCATTTAGGCCGGATATCCATTGCCTTGGGCTTCCTTTGTGTTGGTATTTTAAACTCCGGTCGATATATGAGGACCTTAACCTCATTAACCTTTTGTCAGATCTCTGCAAGTTAAATCCCGAAAGCTACTACAGGTATCTGTCCAGTCTGAGTTTTCTGTTGCATGACTAAAACAACTTTTAAACGTACACGTTCCACCAAAACAAGTTCCTTCCGAGCCTATTTTGAAGCGGCACCGTGGCTTTTCTCCGGTGCTTGGCACCGCCCAAGACGATTGTGATTGGTTTAAAGAAATGCCAATAACCCTGAATGCTATGTGGTGTAGCCAGACAGACTCCAGCGCACTTTGGAGGAGGGTCTGGCAAAGCGAGACTACACCAGATATAACTAATACTAATACTTCTTGCATCACTGGATGATGGTGGCCAACAGTCAAATGTCTTAGCTGTTAGAGGCTTAAAAGTGTGGAATATGGATGGAGAAGCTTAGTCTGCTATAGCATTTTTTTTTTTTTCGTCCTTATTATGCTGCTTATACTCCTTTTGCTGCTGGCGTTTGCGGGTTTTTTCAGTACCTGCTCTGGAAAACTCTTAAGTCACTCTTAACTCAAGTTTTTATTTTTATTTTAAAAAAAAGAGTAAATGTGTAAGCAACGACTATTATCATTACATATGGTATGATTTTTTGTATTTGTTCGTGCAGGTGTGGGCGTGGAAGTAAAAGGTAAGAATAAAAAGGTGAAGTGTATTGACCTTACTTTGTCCGTACTGGCCGTACTGGTAGGACGCCACGTGGTCGACGGTGTAGCCCGGTGAGCTGTAGGAGGGGGGGCAGTAGGACTGGGAGCTAGGCAGGGAGGGCAGAGCTGACATGGAGGGAACGCTGGTGAGACCCTCCAGGCCCTTGATGTGATCCATGCGTTGGCTGCAGCTGGCGGCCATGCCAGCAGGGGGCTCAAGGCCGCCCGTCAGAGGGGAGATGGCGTAGTCACCTTGGGGCTGATGTGGCACACCGCCAGGGTTCAGCAGACCCATCACCTGCTTGGAAGGAAAGAAATAAGGAATGAAGAAGAGAGTTAAATTAGTTTGTTAAACTGTCAGAGCACTGTGAGTGGCTCTAATGTAAGGAGGACTTGTAGTGTTGTTGCGGTAGTGAATACAGTTAACTTGTGTTGAAAATGAGCAGAAGACAATGGATGTGTCCCCTTCCATTTGTTTGCTCATGTAGACTTCATACTGTAAATAAAATTATTAAAAACAGGCTGAATTTCTTTAAATTACAGTGATTGACGCTAACCCTAGCCATATTTTTTAACAGACAAGAGGTGTGCAGCATCATATGTGACGTGAAGACACGTTTTCTGTTGTGTTCTGACAAGGCTTTATAATATAGAAAATATTTGTAATTTTTTTGTGTTCAAGCACAGGAGTGTGTGTAATATGTACCATGTGTAATATGTCTCTTGGTGTCTGCAATACAGACACCAAGACAAACACACACTCAGACACACATAGGAAATCCCCCTGTCGCGGACATCAAAAGGCTCCAAGCAGGCCCGTCCCAGCAGAGATACTGTAGCACCAGAAAGGAAGACTTAAGCAATTTGTCTCACATCCACGGCTCCACTTATTCTAAAATTCCTTTTGGACGCTGTTCCAAAAACCCATGGCACAAGATAACAACTTATCTCAGGGAAAGATATGCCGGCAAAGATAACACAGAAGAAAGGTCTGCATGAGCTCGGCTCATTTCGACCTCTGAATAGATTTGCAGTTTGAGAAATCTGTTAGCTCTTGACCTGTTCTTTATTAGCAACCAGATAATCAAATTTGGGGGAATATTCCTTGGCCAGCAACGGACGGAAAAGAGCCGTGGGGCAAAGTGTTTCAACTAGTTTCAAAACTGACTTGATACTACCTACCCCCCTTCAATGCTCGCTGACTTTACCTGTCCATCATTAAAGTGCTCAGTAAACCGTTAATAAGAAATTAAGACTGGCTTCATCCCTTATGAAAGTAACTCTAACTGAATCTGCTACCTCTAAATGTATCATATCCCACCTCCTTCTCAACCAAGCAAAGCCCTCAAGGCTCAGTTGCCTAATAAGAAGCAGGTACGCTGCTCTTTGGGTCCTCTTGGCCCTCTAAGTGACATATTATTCTACATCCACACACACACATGGCCCTGCTTAAATCATTTCCCAAGTAGGGGAGGTGAATGGAGGAGTCCATGTTGATTTGGAGAGGGGAGTTGCGTTTCCTCTTATGCCCGGTAACAGTTTCCTAGAAAATTAACCTGCTTTTGGAGGGTTTGGCCTAAAACAGAAAGAGAGTAAGGATATGTTTCTGCTTAAACAAGCCACAGGGAGCAAGGATACATGCTCTTTAAACTGATGGATTTTTTGGTGACTTTCCTCTCTGTGCTTTTGTCTGATTGCCTATCTCTTTATCAAACTCCTTCCCATTATCCCTCTCTCCCGAGCCTCTCCCTCTCATGAGATGCCTGCTGGCTGGCCCATCCAGGGTGTTTCATATTGGAACTCTGCCGTTGCCAGCGGCCTGAATCAGTGCGTCCAGGACTTAGCAGCGAAGAATGTCGGGATGGGGCAGGGGGGGAACATCTGAGACGGGACATTCCTTTCCCGCTGTATGAAATATATACAAATAAATTATAACCTTTGCTATTACATGGAGGAATGTTGAGGCAAACATTTTAAGAATGCAATCACAAGAAGCTTCCCTTGAGGCTATAGCATAGCATGGAGTGTGTAGCAGTGTTTGTGGACATATACATGACCATGAGAATGCTGTGTCTAGCTGCCTTTAAGCACAATATTGTTTGTAAAGTAGATTCAGTTTGTTCATGTTTTATGCATGCGGCAGTGTATCTCTGCATGTTTGTATGCACACATGATGCTTGTTCAGTGTGTAAAAGTAAAAGCGGACTCGGCAAATAGCATTTTCAGAGAGAGGAATGCACACACTTAGTGCCCCAAACACATAAAACAAAATGGCTGAAAAATAAAAAGTAGTATGCACTTATTTTTGAATAAAAAATGCTAATTGATTAGTGTATTGCTGCTGTATTGGAAATAACAAATGCAGTAATCAATCTTCCAATCTAAACAGAAGGTTGAAAAGTTCACTTAGCCATGCTGCTCAACTATGTCATGTAATATTTGTGTAAAAGATGTTGCAAAATCCTTAACTGATCCTCAAAATGTCATGGAGTAGATCAATTATCTACACTGTGTGTATGTGTATGTGTATGTGTGTGTGTGTGTGTGTGTGTGTGTGTGTGTGTGTGTGTGTGTGTGTGTGTGTGTGTGTGTGTGTGTGTGTGTGTGTGTGTGTGTGTGTGTGTGTGTGTGTCTGTAATTATGTGGACCTGTGCGCATGTGTGTATTCGTGCGAGTGTGTCTCTGTCTTCACACTGCTGCGGCCTGTTCTCTGAGGAGTCAGACTGCGCCAGGCTGAAATCTCATTTTCTGCCTGTTAAGGTCTAACTCCTCTGTCTCCTCTGTTGTACCCTCTGTCTAGGTGCAGAGACCTTGGGACTTCATGCCTGGATAATTGGCTGTAATTGTCTTTTCACTTCTCATTTGTCACACACTCAATTGTCCTCTGTCCTTCTCAAGTCATCTTACCTTTCCCCTCCAACAGTGAGAAAGCCCTCCTCCAGTACTGCCGAGGAGTGTGTGATTGTAGAGCGTACAGTTTATAGTGTTTAGTAGACGAGTGAATAAATCGGTAAGCAGGCTGGGAGCCTGTGCATTTATGTGTTCCACACCTGCATGAAATATTACTTGAGAAGAGTGTTTGACTTTTCAAAGCTCTTGAGGTATTGTGTGAAGCTGTGTGTCTGACAGGGTAAATCATGCATACCTCAACCGGGTTCAACTCTTTGAAATCATGCTCAAATCTAATTCTGCCCAGCTCTGGCTTGACATGTTATGGGTATTATCCATGCAAGTAAAACTATCTGAGTCTCTAGAGGCATGTACAGTGTCAAACACAGTCTTATTCCTGTCAAATTAATACACTACAAAAAACAAAAACTTAAATCTTTTGTATTTAGTATTACATTTGTGTGTAAAACAAATTAATCCGATATCAGTTTTCAACTGAAATATTGTGTTTAACAATTAATAATTTTAAGAATATTATTATTTTTTATGGAATCAAATCACATTGTCTTAACAAATTAAGATTAGATTGTTTATGTTTGTTTGTTTGTTTGTTTATGTATGCACAATTCACCAAGGCAAATTCCACATAAGTGTACCTTATTGTGGCAATAAACCCTTTTGTGATTCAGATTTCCTCTGAAAAGTTAAGTTTAATTATCTTAATCTATTAAATTCAAGACTGACTTTAAGCAGCTCAAAACCACAATTTTCAGCCTTTAGTCTCACCTGTGGAGAGAGTCCATTTCCTATGGCGGGGTTCATGGGATTGGCCGGTCCTCCAAAGCTGTCCGAGTAGCCTGAGAAGGAGTGGCGTCCGGAGGCAAGGCAGTAGGCTGAGCCTCCTTCTACCTGCCCTCCGCCGCCGGTGGCTTGGTGGCCCGAGGAGGGAGGGAGAGGCTGGGGCCGATGCACCGTGCTGGGGGGCTCTGACACTATCGAAGGCATCACATGGTAAGTTTAAACACGTGGAAGGATTGTCAGCAAAATGTTGCAGAACATAACTGCTAAGTGGTTAGTACTGGGATAAGTGAAAAGACAATTAAAACCAAAACATCCCACTCTAGCAGAGTTGTTGTTACGGTGTTGAAATTCACCTAAGTAGAAGAAAAAATGCTGGATTCAATAAAAACTTACATTTGTGTATGTTCAAGTGTATTCAAAATGTATAAAGAAAAGACGTTGATTCTTTTAATACAAAATTAAGTCTTTTTCATGCAGTGTTAAAGCGTATTTTAAATCAACCAACACTTGCAAAATTAACAGTTTCAATAAATATAAACAATACTTCAATACACTTAGTTCAACATAATTATTCCAAAAAGCAGAAGTGCACACAAATGTTTACTACACCATGTACAGTAACTCACAACTTCTCTCCATGACTTGTACACAGACATACTGTTTGACTACAGTTAACTGAGACTGAGAAGAGCCTTAACATAAAAGCCATCAGAAAGTTGAAAGTGTTGTAACTTAAATGTAATGCAATGTTATAAGAGCAAAGCTTTCTAATTATTTTCCCAAAAAACTAAATGTTAAGAGTTTATTATTTGCATCAACAACAAACCCTATGCTCGTGGCACTTTGAACTGCTACAGTGTATATTTCTCAACCACTGCATCCATTATATGAGTCTGTCTCATCTCTTACCTTGTGCTATAGATGAGGGGGGGTAGGGGCTGTCAGAGAGCTGGTAGGGGGAGATGCTGGACATTGCTGAAGGTGGGAAACCCCCTGGGATCAGGTGATTAAATGCCATCAATTGACTAGCTCCTGCTTGCTTCCTCCACCTCGCCCGCCTGTTGCTGAACCAAACCTAGAACGACAATGACAACGATTGATTAGTGTGTGTGTGTGTGTGTGTGTGTGTGTGTTGTGTGTTCCTCAGACTACAGTGTGCAATCTTACACAATCCAGCTATTGTGTTAGCAGACAAGTAAAAAATCGCAACAAAATCTGCTACAGCTATTGACAGCAACTAGTGTAAGACATTCCATTTGTTTAAATGATAAATATACATTCACACACATACATATACGGTACACAAAACAATAACTGTTCTCAGTTCTATCAGAGGGTGAAGCTTAAAAGGAAGGTGAGACATTGTGAATATTATTATTATTATTATTATTATTATTATTATTATTATTATTATTATTATTAAAATGTGAGAAAAACAAAAGTTGTGTGTGTGTATGGGTTAGATGTGTGTATCATGGCTGGTTGCTCGGAGTGTGTGAGTGACATTCCGTGCCCATATGGACGGGGCTCATGCTGGGCCTGCTTACATTCCCATGTGGAGCCTGTGAAGGAGAATTTACTGGACTCCAGATCAGAAATAAGAAAGTCCAGATTGGGCCCCTGGGAGTGAGGATGAGAAATGTGTGTGTGTGTGTGTGTGTGTGTGTGTGTGTGTGTGTGTGTGTGTGTGTGTGTGTGTGTGTGTGTGTGTTATTGTGTTATTGTTTAACTATATTCGTGGGGTCCAAAAACCGGGAGTCCAGTATACTTGTGGGGTCCAGGTAGCTTTGTGGGGCCAAAATGCTGGACCCCACAAGTTTAAAGGGCTGTTTGAGGGTTAAGACTTGGTTTTAGGATTAGGGTTAGAATTAGGTTATGGTTATGGTTAGGGTAAAGGTTAAGGTTAGGCATTTAGTTGTGATGGTTAAGGTTAGGGTAAGGGGCTAGGGAATGCATTATGTCAATGATGGGTCCCCACAGAGATAGTGCCACGCACTATGTGTGTGTGTGTGTGTGTGTGTGTGTGTGTGTGTGTGTGTGTGTGTGTGTGTGTGTGTGTGTGTGTAGCAAACAGAGATCAGCAGGTTGCCTTTAAATGGTCAAAGAGTGTATAAAGCCACAAGGTTTTTGTTTAAAAGTGTGGGTGCGTATGTGAGGGATTTTCATAGTAAGGGCAGGTCATTACTATTAATGCACAGTAGTGTGTTAGGTCAGACAGAAGTGAATGTGTGAGCAGATTGTTTGTGCCATGTTTTAAAACATTTTCATGTTTTAACTCCTGTTGAAGGATTTCATGGTTATCTGTGAAACTGAGGTAAAATGTACAACCCCTGAGCATATGAAACCCTTTTGAAAATCCATCATATAAATTCCTGTGATTCACAAGCTAAAATCAGTTTTTCTCTCTCTTCGGTTCCTAAAAAACATTTTGTAGGTACCTGAACTCTGGCCTCGGTGAGTTTGGCCCTCTGGGCGAGCTCCTCCCTGGTGTAGATGTCAGGGTAGTGGGTTCTCTCGAAGGCCCTCTCCAGCTCCTCCAGTTGCTCTGCCGTGAAGGTGGTCCGACTGCGCCGCTGCTTCCTCTTTAGCGGCAGATCAGGCTCAGACTCAACATCTGAGCCCTCATCTGAGTGACTCGCTGTTCAAACACATTAGGGAAGAAAACAGTCAGGATGAGATTTTCTCCCAAAATCAGGTGTTTAATCAAGCAAAAGTTGCCTGCTCCTGAAATTATTAAAGTTTCTTCCTGATAACCCCACTTACACACACACACACACACACACACTGAAGCTTAACAGCTTCAGCAGAGTCAGTCTATAAATCCAAAAGTGAACACCCTTTGACACCCTGTTGAACAGCACACATGCTGGTGTTATAGACCAATATGTCACAGTGCTGTGGGTGAATATTTTTGTGATAATAGGGTGGCTGTAATATTCAACAGAATGGCGAAATGTCAACTGATTTGCTTTCTGTTTTCACTTGTTTACTTATATTTTTCACTTATAGAAGGTCGGTTATTTCTTTTCTGTACACACTCTAACACACACACACACACACACACATACACACACACACACACACATACACACACACACACACACACACACACACACATACACACACAAACACACACGCAAACACCATAAGGTATTGGTCCTCCTCGTGGTATTGTAGCCAAACAGACCTCCTTTCAGAAGAAAAATTCTGAGCCTCAGGAATAATCCCACTGGACAAGGTTCCCAGAGCACCACAGGGAGACTGGTAGACTAAAAGTCACACAAAAGGCTAATTTGGATCCAGGGGCCATTCTTCGAGTGTGTGTGTGTGTGTGTGTGTGTGTGTGTGTGTGTGTGTGTGTGTGTGTGTGTGTGTGTGGACAGTAGGAGTGGAGGGTAGGTTATCTAAAACCAAGCTAAGTAGGAGTAGATATGAATCAATTTTCTCTCTTCAAATTTCTTTTCTCTTTGTCTCGTCACAAGTATTCACAGTTCGGACAGGGCAATTTCTGCAGCAGCTGTGCAGATGATAATAAGAAATCACAGTGAGTCAGTCTCAAGTCTTAGGATGTAAGTCGTCATGTCCAGAGTCTAAATGGGACATTAAATGTTTAGCAAGAAAAATGTGTGCAGTACCAATTTACCGTATAAACAAAATAAATCTAATTATTACTAATTACCCAAGTAATTATCCCTATATCTACAGTCTAGTGTCAAGCTAATAACATTTTTTGACTCCCAACTCACACACACACACACACACACACACACACACACACACGCACACACACACACACACACACACACACACACACACACACACACACACGCACGCACGCACAAATTAAACTGATACTGGATCTAGGGCTTCAATTATCAACTACTTTCATTACCGATTCATTTTTGATCAACTGTTTTGTCAGAGCTCCTCCCTGGTGTCACATTTGAGAAGCTGCCACCATAGAACATTTGGCCTTTTTGCTTGATAAATGACGTACACCCTTCTTAAAATTGATGTTTTATAATTTTTTATATCAATCCACTAATTGATTGAATCAATATCTGAAATTTGAGAAATACATAAGTTGTTCTTTTGACTTGTCACCTAGTGTGATCTTCGGCCTGACTGAGCTGCAGTGATATCATGTGTCCTGACGGCTTTTGTGTTTCTACTTTTCATCTGTGTCTCAGATCAGTATTAATACTATTGTGAACTAAGTTCTATAAGCTGGCAGCTTGGTTTTTAACTCACTACTTCAAACACTCCATTGGCTCCCTTCTAAGTTCACCAAGGCCAAAGTCCCACTTTTTGTGTTACACTTAATTAATTCCCTCTCAGCACAGGGGAAGTTGTGTGCAACACTGTATTAGTTCCCCCTCAGAAGCAACAATAAAATAGAAGAGAATCCAAATATCTCAGGGCCCCTCATGTGAAACTGATCCTCTCTCCCCCTTCGGCGATTTTCTCCTTGCAACACCAATAGCAGTGGGAGTCAACTTAACATGCATTAGGAGCAAATTGGTAAAGAAACATTCAAGCAAGAGGGAGGCAATAAGTAAAATATTTTCAAAGGGGGAGTGAGAGAAATGGAGACATTGCCTTAAGCCTCTGCTGAATATCTTGCAATTTTGCACTCAGATTGCTGATTGCTAGCTCTGTATCCACCTGTGTGTGAGTTCAGCATTTTAACAGAAATGATACGCTACCACTCTCCGCTGCAGAGACAAGAAAAGACACTTCAAAATGGCCACTGTGAATTAGGATTTACTTTCATCAGCAGTTTTGGAATTTTATCACGGGGTGGTGACAAAATCTTTCCAGCTTTTCAGGCCCCAACCAAACAAAAAACACAAACATTTTCACCAACATATGACTAGTGGGGGTTACAGGACTTGTGTTTTAGATGGTGGGGAAGGAATTTGTGGGTGTAGAGTGCGAGGCTTTGGAGTTTTGGACAGGATGGCTGAAAAACAAGAGATGAGGCCTTTTGTAGCCTCCCCCTCCAGTTCCTGTATGGAGGAGGGCTGCTAGGAATGCTTTTTCGCTTTTGTAGCCCCCCCCCGACTTTAGCAGCATGCACGTTCCTCAGCATTTCACAGGGATTTGGGCCCTGGGAAAGCTGAGGCGGCCACGAAAATCCTTAATCACTTTGGAATTACCTATCGGTTATGACTGCTACCGAGGTTTTGAGAACTTTTCAAAAGAAGCGACAGAGTGGCACCTCTGAAGTCTCAGGAGTCTAGTCGTGATACAACCCTGAATCAGATCCTTTACAGAGGACTTAAGCGGGCTCATTTGTTTCACTTCGCTTCGTTAGTTTATACATCACAAGATACAGCCAGATAAGACAACGGGACAAAATGATAACGATGTTTGTGGGGAAGCAGGGTCAGTGGAACAAAATGATACAGAGAGACCAGATGCATGGGCTGAACATCATATGGCTGACAGGTAGAACACTAAGTGATAAAAATGGCTACTAGCTTGTATAAAACGCAGTAAGAGAAAACGTCACACTTGCACATTTTTCACTTCAAACAATAGCAAACTCCTAAATTACCCCACAAACTTTTTGCACTTGGGCACGCCACTCTCCTTAAACAATCGCCACCTTCTTCTTCCTCTTCTTTCTCTCGTTCTCCCTCCTTCTCACCCTCTCTTTGTCTCCCTTCTCCCCATCTCTCTCTTTTCCACCCATATTTCTCTCTGTGACTCTCAAGCTCTTTGTTGCTCCACAGAGCTCAGGTCTTTGCCGGCGATTTCCACGGTCCATCTGTGGAATCCGTCATGGCTCCCTCGGCCCTTCACAGTGGAGGGCTGTCACCTGCCCCACGGGGGAGCTGTGGGGAGGGGGGGGGGGGGCATAAAGAGGCTCTGCAGAGGGCTTGGGGGAGGTGGGGTGGATGGGTGCACAGCCGGGGGGCATTCTACCCCTCCCCCCCCCAAAAAAAAACACCCCCTTTCCTCCAGAGGGAACTGTAAGAGCACCTGAGGGGGTGAGAAGGGCAGTGCAGGGCAACAGGCTTTTATATAAAATCATAAAAAACCTGAAAATGAGTGTTAGATATGCGCCCTACTAAAAGTAACTTTCACTGTGGCTTTCAGGTAGTAAAAGCAACTTGTTTAGGTGATGGATAATAATTTTTACAACATCCTTGAATTTTGAATTAATTAGAGAATTATACATTTTTAATAGAAGCATTTTTGGCAATTGCAATCTAAACTCACAGTAACTTGCTGCATTGTGTTTGTGTGTGTGTGCGTGTGTGTGTGCGCACGAGTGTGTGTGCGTGTGTGTGTGCGTGTGTGTGTGTGTGTGTGTGTGTGTGTGTGTGTGTGTGTGTGTGTGTGCGTGTGCGTGTGTGTGTGTGTGTGTGTGTGTGTTAAGGACACTGTAAAGCCTTATGCATGTCTGCTTACGCATCATCCACATGCCTAGAATTAAAAAATTTAAATATAATGTAATGCAAATTAAAGTGGCAGGTAATGAAGATCATAGGGTGACACACAGGGTGTAAAGGGGGTTTTAGAAGCAACCTTGTGCCAACACGGAGGGCAGCCACCCAATCACCCCTGAATCTCACTACTCCCCACAGTTTGGCTCAGGAGCTCATAAACACACACACACAAAGACTGCAGCACTCCAAGCACATGACCCACATGTGGACACACATGTCCACAGCGCTGGGCTTCCCCTGATTCTACATGCATTTTAAGGCTACGTTAATCGAGCTTGTCAGCCTTGAGGCGTCCATTAACATGCTCGCCCTGCTCACATGCCTTTCAGTGTGGTCAAGCACACACGCACACACACACACACACACACACACACACACACACACACAGACAGACAGACACACACAGACACATGCACTTTCCAAAATGATCAGCATCAGCATATATATTACCTCTCTTACCGAGACAAAGAGGAGGAGAGGGAAGAGTAGAAAAGACTGAAACCTTTCCCCTGCTCCTCTCTTGATCTTTTCCAACCTTGTAAACCTGTGGTTTCAGAGTGCCCCATTTGCCGTCATCGCCTCGCTATCCCTAAGATCTGATCACAACGATTTGGCACCGTCAAATAGCCTTGGCCAATCAAATTATCCACTCTAACCCTCATATCGCTGCCTGCCTGTATACATATGCTATATCTTAAAATGCTGTATTTATAGCCCTTGTAAACACTTGACTTCTCTCTGTATACTTTTGCTCCACCTCAGCTTAAAGGAGCGGGGGGTTGCAGACATGGTACTGGCTCTTGTCAGTTCATCAAAATATGAGAAAATATGAGCCTTAAAAGGGTAAAATTATCTGAGCAAGAAAAGGCCTGGAAAGGAGCCTCGACAAGATTGCCCGGGAGCCGAGGAGCATTAAGCCGCAAAATAAGAGAGGAGCAGTTGGAACGGGGTGGGTGGAAGGGGGCAGAGGAGAAAAGAAAACTGTTTAATTTAACCAAACTAAAGCCCTGAGAGGCACACAGTGCATGGGACTCCAAGCCAAAACAACCTCTCCGAAGCCAAGAACGCCCAAAATGGATCCCACCGTGCAACGCCATCCCAGGGAAGAGAAAAACAAGGAGCAGAGGAAGGAGGAGAATAGAGGATTTAGCAGAAACAGACTGTTGTAAAGATTTCGGCATTGCTGTTTTTATAGGGGAGGGGGGCATTCAGATAGGGACACAAAGGCTTAAATATGTCCACCGCGACATGATGCAGTACACATTAAGCATGTATGCATGTGCGTGAGGGACAGATAGAGAGGGAGTGAAAGGGGAACTTGGATTTTGGGACTTGGGGGAATTGAATGACCATATGTGGACTATTTACACCCCTCAGCGGACATCCCAGTAACTCTTCTGGGGGTTTGGTTAATAGTTAGGGTAAATTGAGCCTCTCACACATTGCCCCCCTTCTCTCCACCGACTCCTCTCAAAAAATCGCAAAACAAAAGGCAGAGGAGACAAACGCAGCACTTATTTGGGCGGGCCGACCATGCTGCTCCTATTCAGGAGCTGTGGGACTAAGTGACTGGCCGACTGCATTAAACAGTATATAGAAGTCAAGACAGGCAGATGCTGGGCCGGATAATGGCTTTACTGACAGCTTATGGACCCATCTGTGACTCTTTCTGGTGGGTTAAGAAAAAGATGGAGTGTGTGTGCGAGTGTGTGTGGATTTTTTTTTTGTGCGTATGCGTGTGGGAGGGGGGTTGGAGGGCGAACTCACTTGACTTGCTAAGGAGGAGTTTCAACCTTCACAGCTGCCCTGTAAATGAGAGTGTACAAGAGCTGTGTGTGTGTGTGTGTGTGTGTGTGTGTGTGTGTGTGTGTGTGTGTGTGTGTGTGTGTGTGCGTGTGCGTGTGCGTGTGCGTGTGCGTGTGCGTGTCTGTTTTGAAGCATGGGATTGTGATTACACAAAAAACAAATGATGTGAGCAAACTGTCGTCAGTCACAGCCTTGTTATGCAACAAAAAATTACATGACAAAGGGCATTAGGAGTCTGATGCTGTCAACAAAGGATTATGGGAGTTGTTGAGGATGTAGGGGGGTATCAGGAAATGGTTACCTGTCATTTGTAGCTAAATGTATTTCTAACCCTGTTTCCTGTGTAGCGCTGGGGGAGACTGACCCTCCGTGGCCCTGTGACCCTGCAGTTCTTCCCTGTCTTTTAACTCACAACTCCAGTCAGTGGGGCACTTGTTGAAATCCAACAAGGTTAGCTGTTAACTGTCACTCTCAATTGTTTTAGTTGACAAGGAGGAAGTGTGACAGTTTCATCTCTCTTAATTCTGCTGCCAGGCTGCGTCTACTGACTACAGCAGCTATTCATCTTTCTTATGAATTCATGTGAATTTTCAAAAAAATGTATCCATCATGAACAACACAAAAGCATTCCATAAGCACATACAACTGTGGTTTATGTCAAGTACTTTCACCTTAATATCATGGTCATGCTTTAACAATGTAAGGAATCTGATCCAGTGCAATTTCTTTTATGAAATTTTAAGGCAAAAATGCAAGTACAACAGGATCTACTAAGACATTTAGAATAGTAGCAATGTACTGTATAATGCTGCATTCATGTTACATGGGTGAGGGTAGATCTGAGTTTCCTACTTTTTACCTCAACTTTCAGATGGTAAATATTACTAAGGAACTCCTGGTTTGGCGGAGAATCCCTATTTAAACACGGAAATACTGTACCTGTAAACAAGTTCTACAGAGCGCTACATTCATTCAAAAAAGCCTGAACAAAATGGATTATTTTCATCACACAGTGCATTTTGTAACTTACACTGTAAAGCTCGAACACCAGTAGTGTTAAACACAAATCTAAACCAATCAAAAACCACAATTCTGTGTCTGCTTGGTGCCTTCAAGTTTGAGAGTGTGCACATTACAAAAGCTATTCCCAAATGGCATGACTACAGCATTTTAAACACACATTTTAAGCCTCTTTTCCGTCACGACACAAAAGCTTCTGGGCTAATTAGTTAACAAAGCTCTGAATGAAAGTCAGGCTTCATCAGTCAGGTGATTGACAGCTGCCTGTCCCACATCAGCACCATAGATGCTGCATTTACTGGCCTCCGGCTGGCCTCTGACAACTTTGACACTTAACCCTAACCCCTGATACACACACATGCACATACACACCCATTTAAAAACAACCATGTTCGCAAAAACACAGGCAGATGCATGAGAGGAAAACCCTCGCACTCACATGCTTCCTCACGTTCTCAGACACACACACACACACAAACACACTCATGCACATTAAAAAACAACCTCTCTCCCCCTTTCCCCCCAGCTGTTGTGCCTATAGTGCATACTTGTAGCAGATAAAGAGGGGCCTTATTCTAAGGCGAGCCATTCTACTTGACCTTCGCTGGGCCTTTTCACTCTTTCACTCCCTTCAAACCGTCTTTGGGGCTCGCTCACTCTCAGCTCAATGTGGCTAGTCCATCACGGGTGAAGGCTGGGGCGCTACAGCGGGTCTTGAAGGGGGAATACCCTAAATACCCCCTGCCCCCTCCCCCCCTACACACACAGGCACATACACACACACACACGCACATGCCCCCTCCCTCTCAGAAATCACCCTGACTTCAAAGTTGGTGTGCATTCATTAATTGCCCTTTGAATTGATATCAGAGGGTCACAATAAGAGTGTGAAAGGAAAAAGAGGCTTTAATGAACCATAGAGCAGCCATTCATTTGCAGATAACTATGTTTTCATGCTTGAATAGTCATCATGCATGGGCTTATTAGAAAAAAACTCATGAGAGAGGGAGGAGTGCAGGATGAGGAGAGAGGGACAGAGAGACAGAGAGAGCCCCGGGGTAGAGGAGAGTGATTTGATGCTCGGCACTTGGCCCTCATGCCCCCCTTTGCCCTCGTGCCCAGGGACTCACTGAGTGACACATTCATTCTTTCAACAGACAGACAGAGCCCTCTTCACCAGACACTTGGCTCAGGCCAGTAATAGCCAATAGCTATAATAAGATCCAATTGAGAGCTTATTGGTTCCGTCTTTGTCCAATTTGATGAGACAGAAACAGTAACTGGCAACTTATTAGGACTATAAATACAGATCATTTTCGTTATCAATTAATCTGATGGTTATTTTCTCGATTTCGATTAATCGTTTGGTCTATAAAATGGTAGCAAAGGAAAAAATGTATGCAAATTCAAATTTCATAAAGTCCGAAGTGTCATCCTCTGTCTTGTTTTGTCTGGTCACCGTTCTAAAACCCAAATATATTGCAGATAAAAGTACCAAATTCTCACATTGTAGAAGCTAAAACCAGAGAATTTGGGGCAATTGCTAAAACTAAAAGACCTAAACGATCAATCTTTTACCAAAATAGTTAGCTATTATTTTTCTGTTGATTGACTTATCGATTAATTGACTAAGTTGAGCTTTACAACTTACACTGAAATGAAATATCATGTTTAATATTCTAAATGGTTAAATCTGTGTGTTCTTATAATTGGTATCTTTGATGACTACTGTTGCGTATATCAGAACACTGCTTTAAAAGCCACCATAAGTAAAACAAAAAGGCAAAACAATTGAGCTCATTGATCATTCATTTAGTATGCATAAAAAATATAATAATGAGCAACTGGAAAGATATATAAAAAGTTACTTGCAAATATTCTCATCATGGAAAAGTGTTATCAGTGAACACGTTACAGTCTGAGTACTTCAAGTTGTTAAGATAACAACTGAAAACAGCTGGTAAACAAAAGTTAATAGAACTGTCTGTCTTTGGTCAAATGCCTCTGCAAAATCCATCATCACACACTTAACACACTGCTCCGTCTGTGCTCTCAACCCATTCTCTGCCTCCACTTCTGCTCCTTTGCTTCTTCCTATCACTCCTCCTCCCTTAGTCCTCTCTTTCCTCTCCTCCTCTCTATGCCCTGGCACTGATCCAGTTTGTGCCCACATATTACATTTGCAGCACGCCATCCTTCACCCCAAATGGCAGAGAAACCCAAGTTCTTCATTCACTCGCATTATTTACACAAACAAAGTCCTACTCCGTTTCTGTGACAAAGCAAGCTAAATCTTTATGGCTCTTTCATGTATTGTGTGCTCACGGTTCCCTTTTGTCCTCCAGCCATTGGCCTGGGCCCTGGATACAATGAGCCCGGGGGAATGGAGGCAGATTGAAGGAATGCGCCTCAATAAACCTAATTATGACATGATGACTGCGCTCACCATGGTAGGGGTTTTTCAAAGATCCTTGGCTTATTCAATTAGCCCTTTCCAGGATCCCCTTTCACCAAATAAAGTTATCCCTTTGACTGTTTGCATTGCAGAGTGGAATGTGTGTGTGTGTGTGTGTGTGTGTGTGTGTGTGTGTGTGTGTGTGTGTGTGTGTGTGTGTGTGTGCGCGCCTGCACACGGCCGGCCTAAATGGAAATGTATCAGCCCTCAACAAGGCTCCTCTGTATTATCTGGCTAATTTCACCTAACAAAGTCTGGACTCTAAAAGATACACTGTGAAAATGTGAAGCAGGAGAAGGGAGGAGGCGGGGACACAGCGTCTTTTTAATCATTAACTTTGTCTCCAGGGTTAATTACTATGACGCTGGGAGTTTGGTACAGCCCAGAAAAAGGCCTGGAGGGCCAATGTTACTGCCAGATATATAAATATTTAATAGAACATGGGGGGGAGGAGGGGATTTTGAGTAGGAATTTTGTTTAACTTTACTTATTGAATGGGAATTTGGAAGAAAATGTGGTTGAATTTATATTGCAATGTCAAAAGATACGCCTTTAGATTACATTTTAATTATTACCATTCAATATTTCATTAATTGAGCAACAGGCTGTAGTGCCTTTTTAAAGTAACTGTCACTTTTGGCCATATATTATATTATTATTATGCTCTGAAGCCACCATTCAAGAAAGTCAGAAAACTAGCCAACGGGTATTTGAAAAATAAGTTTTGGTGTGCATATGCTTATAAAATGCACTGGTGTTATTTTGAAATTTGGCGTTATTTCATTTGCTGTTAATATATATTAACTCAAGTTATCTTGTATTAAAAAGTTACAACAAATATGTGTTGTTCCAAAGCAGACAAATTCACAAGTACATAGATAAAGGTGGTGGCCAAAATAGCAAATGAAACAACAAATTTAAATCAGAATCAGCTACTTATCAGATTTACTGCAATATACTGTATTTTTAGGCATGACATTTTGAAATTGTAACTTAATATATTTAGAATCAAACCGCAAACGGTTAATAAAGAACTTAATTAGAAACGTTATGGAACGGGACTGACTTCCCTTTGTGCGCTCTGGAGGATGGAGCCAGATATGAAACGAGCTGTGCGCCGCAGGCTGAGAGAAACAGAGAGAGAGTAGGACACAGAGGGAGAGGGGCGGTGTTGCTCTCCAGATGAAAGTGAGATGAAATAAAAGAGTCGATTTAATCTGCTTGAAGAGATTTGGGGAGCAAGTGGTGGAGAAGGAGGAGGAGGCGGAGCGGGGGCGGGGGGGCTGGGAGGGAGAGTTTTCGGAGTTGTGCGCAGTGCAGGACGGGTGGCCGTGGCCCCCATTGTGAAGCTGCGCTCCGGGCCAAACCGGGGCTCTCCGGGGAGAACATTGGTCCCCATTCACCAAAATAACTCTTTAATACACTCCCTCCGTCATTAAATGTGACATAGCACAATATCGACATCATTTAAAAGACATTATTAATGTTCGAGGGGGCAAGGCCGAGATTCATCAAAGAATCAATAATAGATCATAAGTTACAGGCTGGAGACGGCTCAGGACTATTAGCATCATCCTTCAAGGCGGAGAAGGTCGGCCGATTACAGACTGAATATTATCATAAACACAGGAATCAGGCTTTTTTCAAAAGCTGCTGAATCAGACAATGTTGTCTTTTCTTTTTTTAAAGCTCTGACATCACAGATGCAAAAGGAAAGCAAAAAACTGTCTGTTTACTGACGTCAGAAAAAAACAAAAACTCAGAAAAATGTAGGCCTGTGTATAACTTTCTTTTTTAGAAAGACCCCGAAGAGAATTTGATAGTTAGTTTAGAGGGGGGTGTGTCTTCCTATTGTGCGCATTTATCAAAACAAATTGCATTCTACATTTTACTTCGAAAAGAGTAGGCTACATCATACATCATACATAATTGTGCGCGCACACGTGTGCGCAGGTTTTGGAGGCGAGCACGCATCCTTGGGCAATACGTGAGTGGATTTCAGAGGCCTCAATTGTCATTGTGAATGGCATTGGGCTTCTTTAGCCGACCCCAAAAGGAAACATTTTGTAGGTGAAAACGGCCATTTTCTCTCGGTGAACGGGCCCTCTAAACCGTGCCGGAGCGCTCCCTGAATAATTCATCCTTCATTGCGGCCTCATAGTGTGTTTTGTCGGGCTTTTCTGTGGAGAAGCTTTTTCTCTGACTGAATTATAAACAGGTTGCCTTCTTCTTTAGCGACGGCCAAAGCTGTTTCCAAGCTGGCCTTTTGTCCGCGCGCAGCCCAAGCGTGAGCCCCAAATAGACTCTCGCGTCTTTGTCTCCCAAGTTCATCCTTGAGCGTCCCGTTGTGCGCGCGAGGCGTGTCTTTGTGAGGAGTTGGAAACCGTTGAACAAATGTTTGATCAACTCATCTGGGGGACATTTTGTCTCCTCAGACTATGAGTCCTTTATCTCTCCTCCCCTATTTGACTGATGCAGGGACGAAGAAGGTGCTTGCAGGGAAATGGTGGGCTAGCTACATGTTGACATTTCGCTGCTTAAACTGTTTTAAAAAGTGGAAAGAGAAGAGATGGAAATTATTTGAACAACTCGTGTTGGGGGTCGTTTAGTCTCTGGTGCTAGCTTATATAGATGATGATAGATTATTAGCTAAGTACCTATCTTATTAAGTGCTAAAATATGAAATATGTGTCTTTCTTATAACTTTATAGGCTGCAATATCGCAAGCTCTGAAGTTGGACTGAGAGTGAATTGTCCAATCACCTCCAGTGTTTTCCCCCGGAAATGCCTTGCCCCATTTCAATTTAGCTGTCACACATTGAGCCCACTGAAAAGTATAATTCACTTTTCCTAAGTGAAAAGAAAAATGTTTAAATTGGTTGCATCCAGTAAGTGATGACAAGCACAGTTTGGTTTCTACAAACAACTCACTGGCGAGACGACTGATCATGGAGGTTGTAATAATTTGGAAAGTAAAGCCTGTCGAATTTCCACTATAATGACGTAGGCAAAAAAGTAATGACATTAAAAATGGCTAGGCTAACTAGGCCTAATGTAGCTGTATAATGAGCCCAAACCGCTTTCAAATTTACAATCGGGCTACTGTTTCTGTCTGTGACAGTGAAATGAGGGAAACGAAGAAATGTGTTTTATTCCTTGGCTTGCAACACATCCTATAGCCTACCACTTTATGTAGTTTTAAACAAGATTTGGCTTAGACACTGTCAAATATTTAAGAATCTTTGTTAGCAGGAGGGGAATAAACTGATGTCACTTGTTTCGAAAAATCACTTTGGGTTTGAATTTGGTTTCAGTCTATTCGGCCTTGTTTAAATCCATAAGAAAAAAAATAAATAAAACAACTTAAATTGCATTTGAATGAATTTCACGTGTTAAATAAAATATATGATTTTTATAAGGCTGAATAGCTTTTGCAGTAGGTCCCACTGAACGCTGTTTGAAACACTAATACAAATTGATTTGTTGCATAAAACAATAGCCAACTACTACAATGTATTAAGGCATTACACTCAAATATAGTGGAATCATTTCTAATGTTGTTGACGGCTTCTCGGATCCACAAGAATGAAATTAGTTTTAAAATAGGTGCATCCAAATATGCAGACTTAATGTTATTCATCCACACTGGTTTTAAACCACTGCTGAACATACACACCCGCACTCCACATTCTCCTTTCCCGCACAAAGCCATCACCTGCTGTTTGATTTACGGTATATGGCCTCATGGGAAAAGCATTAGCTGGAGAGATATGGTCGATAAAGAATTCCCAACAAAGGACGACCCACACTCTCCACCCCCAGCCAACAACTTTACAGCATGCTAAAACTCCACAGAGAGGCTAGTTACACGACTAAGGAAAACCATTCTCCTTTACACCCTGCTCCAAAGCAATCAACAGGTTGGAGGGGCTGATAGCGTTTCACAGATTTCTTGAAGTCACCCTGCAAAATGGGAAGGAATTCCTCTATAATTTAAGTCACTGGAAATTATCCCAATTAGATAATATAGGTGGATAAATAGCCTGTTACGTTTTCACTGTCGCTATACTAATATTCCCAAAGTACATTTTAAATAGACAGTTTAGCAATTATATTTAATAACAATTATAATCACATTCCTTCCATATGGGCTCACTGAGACCGTATCTGATCAAACATGATTCCACTGCGCTCTAATGTGTGTGTGTGGGGGTCACTGATATGAAATAGATAACCCCAGCTAAAGTTAGTAGCCAACTTTTTTTTCTTCTACATCAGCCACAATGACTCGAGCAGTTCACTCACATCTGTCTCCCAAGATGCCTTCAATGCTGTGTTTGGCCCTCCGGTCGTTCTCCTCCAACTCTTTCCTCTCGATTTCCTCTTCATCCTCCTCTTCATCGCCTTTCCCCCCGAACTTACTCCGCATGGTGCGACTGATGGAGCTCACTGCAAAAGTTCGTTAAAAAAGTAGAAATTACAAAAATAGAAATACAAGAAAAGAAAAGATACTCACAAAGTAAGCTATTTAATTTAAAATAATTGGCACTACTATTAAAATATGACAAAAAAAGGCCATTGATCTGAAATAAAAAACAAGGCCTAGGCTATATTAAGTTGGCAAAAGTCTCTTAAAATTAAAACACTGAAAGAAACGATGGGGGGGGGGACATATTTGTTTTACTTTACTTATGTATTTATTGTATAAATGTATGAAATATTTTCGAGTATGGCTATGATAACCTGTTGTGGTCGAAGTTCAAATTTATAAAATATAAAGAAATAAAAAAGATAGAATGTAAACTAGGCTACACGTAGACTAATCAAATCAAATATATTATAACAGCCTAATAATAATAATAATAATAATAATAGTATTTCAATTAATCTATGACTATGACTATCTTTTTTACCTGAAGGAACGTTGTTGCGGTCACATATCCCATCCTTCAGTAATTTATCCCGAATCTCCCAGCTAAACATACCCGGGTTTTCCCGCTTGTATTCTTCTATTCTCTTCTCTACGTCCGGCGTTGTTCCCTGCTTCAAAGGTCAGAAAAGTCGCAGTGTTTATTCACTTTGTTGTGGCCCTTGGGGCACAATGCATACAATGCCTTTACATGCTATAACCTAAAAAACAAGTCAATGTTTTTGTTAAGAATAAGCCAAAGCATTCAGTGTGAATTTATATCAAAATGGTTTAGCCTATACATATTCTACAAAGAGGCTACACATATCGTACAGGAGCCTCTGATCTGCTTTCTCTGGTCCATACCTTGGGTTTGCTGCCACCGATGGCCCCGGGTCTGATGGAGCCTGTCTCTTGGTACCGGCACAGGATTTTGGACACGCAGCCGTGGGAGACCCGGAGCTGTCGGGAGATGACACACGGCCTGATGCCGTGGTGGGCCATCTCCACGATTTTATGTCGGATGTGGTTGGGCAAAGGTCTGCCATTAATGAAAACTCCTCCGAGTTGGTTCACACGGCCTTGACCCAACGGGGTAGACACTATGTAATCAAAATATGAAACGAACGTGTCACCAAAGGGATCTAGTGCATGCTGTTATAGGTTACACAACACCAGGAGAAGTAAAGTTTTAACTGACCCCAAATGTAACTGAATACACCAATAACAATATGAAGTAGTCGTTTTATTTTTACTGCTCCAAAAACAGCTGACAATAAATATGTTTGCAAACATACTGTGTAAAAGTAGGCTATCCCATTAAAACATTAACATTATGTAATGTGTAAAGACTAAACATAATGTTAATGCCTCTATTTCATAGGCTATATTATATAGCCTGCAAACAAGTTTGCTGAAAGTTGCTCAAATTACACCAAAAATTGTTAGAAATAAACAGTGAAATACCATAACCGAGGTAAGGGAGAAGACTGGATGTAAGGTCTATGGCTACATTAAAAGTAATAGTGACTTTTGACTAACTAGCACTGAAACCCACATATCTTCCGTCAACATCCAGGGCAACCTTCCTTTGGCAATGTGATGCTTTACCTTCCAGTGGGAAGCCACTGCGGGGGTAGTTCTGAGCCAGCGTGGGTCGCATCATCCTGGGTATTGACCCCGCCAACGCAGTCATACCTCCAACACCCCAGTGACTAACGATACCTCCTCCTAACGGGGAGGCTGCTGCTCCAACACAGAGTTTACAGCAGGAGGTCGTCGTTGAAATCGCCTTTTCTCCTGTGAGGAAGCTTCCTGAAAGGTTAGCCTTGGTTAGCCTTAGTTAGCCGCACCCGGGCTACAGCCGAGCACCAGTGTATCCCGGGGCAGCCACAACCCTCTGAGGAGTCAAATGTGACGACAAAAAAAAGGAAGAGAATTAATTTTTGATGTTGATACGACTTAGTTTCTCAGTCTCCTCCGTTTTATTCGCCAGTATTTGGGCTTCTTCGAAATTTGGTTGCGAAGACGATGCTGTTAGGACGAAAATATTGTTGTTGTTGTTGTTTGTTGACACTGTTTCAAAGTGAGAGGAGACAGTCAAAAGTAGCGGAGCTCTTCTCTCTCCCCGTCAGCGCTCCTGGCTGTGATTGGTCAAGAGGTTACACCCGGTACGCAGTGGGGCGCGGTGATTGGCTGAGGCTGAAAACTTCTGTCCTATCAGAGACGCTGTCACAGTTCCGCTCAGATGGGACAGGGGCGTCAATTCACAAAACCCAAAGCTATGGCAGAGTCACTGCATGTACTGTTTAACCACCAAAAAGTCTCAAAAGCTGCTTATGTGTTGAGGGAACTACTGGGAGGAAAGTGGAGCAACACACGATGACTTACGAGGTATAATTAGGCTATTTAGTTAATGTGGTAAATTATTAGTAGGTCACAAACTATTTTTCACAGACACACATTGGTCCTGATGTGAGTTTTTCTTCCAGTCGGCTAAGTCGATGAATCATCGTCCACTCACTCTATTCTAAAATAAAATAAAACAAGGATAGGAGTAATACATAGACAATGTTCCTACACTGTCGGCATGCACTGACCAGAAACTGTGTAATGTGTGATGTAAGCCAATGTAACTGAAAATTAAATTGCACTTTTCTTCATAGGCCTATATGTAAATTACAACATATTAGAAAACACTTTCAGACCAATATAGCACCAGCACAGCCTCGAAATAACATATAGGCCTAAGAAAAACAACCCACGTAAGAGTCTCAATCCTAAATAAAACGGAACATTTATAATAATATAATTATTTCTGGGCTGTTGTAATTGCATTGCATTGGGATTATTTTGTGTTATATACATTATATATTGTACTTCATTGACGACTCCATCTATGGATCTTTAGATATAGATCATATATTATTTGACACAATGACTTCCAGCCACGTTTTGTCGACCAAATTCAATGCTGAGTGAAAGGTTCTTCATATTTCATCAGTTTATTTCACAACAGGTCACATTTGCACAGAGACCAATGTTCCTGACATTGTTCTTTTCGGCTATACGGTTTCTATTGAATTTTTCTTCATCTAAACTCTCAAATTATAAAACCAAAAACAAACCTGGATTCTGTCCGTATTCAACAATACAGTAGCCTATGAGGCAAAACCTATGAGGCCAAACCTTTTTTTTTAGATCTGAATTGATAAAACAAACAATATATTCATCATTGAGATTTCTCTATTGCTAATCTAGTCACAAATCTGTGCGTAATATTATCAGTAAACTGTTTAATGCATGCCGTCGCACACGACCCCTAATTTGTTTTCACCCCATGGCCTCATATATGACACAAATGGTGCTAAAGTGTGTGCACCTCAAGGAATTTATTGTGGTTTTCAGACTGAGCACCAGCCAGCCGAGAACGATCTAAAGGGGGACGTGCGCCACAGCAGGATACGACGCCAGGGCGGCCGTAAAGCCAGTCTAGCTCAGTGCCACTAATAGAGAAGTGGGTGTATTTCCATCAACAAATGTCTAATAATCAATATTGTCACCGCCCAAAAAAAGAATAGTGGAGTGGTGAGTTGTTTCTTTTTAAAGTGTAGCCATGGACCCTCTCTCTTTTTAGGCGCTGAGTATCTTGGGTCACAGCATCCTTTAGTCCCTAATCAATCACTGAAGCAAAGGTTCCGCTCCTGAGCTTTGAAATCAGACAAAAGGTCGTTTTACTTTGCTGTCCATCATTCGAAAAAAGGCCACTCCGTCCTCACTATTTTAGCATCAACGTTGATTCGTTGCACCGATGCACGAACAGAGTACAGACGGTGTTTGGATTTATTCTACTTAATCATTCATTCCATGTGATTTCGGACACATGGCAGAGCCGCAGCTGGGCCGACCTTTCCTCACGTCGATCAGGTGGGGTTTTACCTCAGGTATCAATAGGCAATCAAGGTACAGTACAAGAAAGCACATTGGTAAATCTATGTATGATCAAATGTATAGACCCAGGCCTATATGAAAAAAAAAATCGTGGAGTAGAGTTGAAAATATGTTTTCTCTGTTTAACGCCTGCAAAGAAAGCCCTGACACCTTTGTGTGACTCATGCCAAACTAATGCTGAAAAGCACCCCCAGCGCATGGTCAGCACTTTCATGTCTCAACCCACACACCTATGGGCTATACATAACGGGGGCCTGACGGGGGTGCCCATCGGAGTCCCTGTCATCTACCTTACTTTACAGGGAAGAGATGTCCCACAGGCTAAGTAGGCTTCAATTAACAATCGCCTCTTTTAGTTGCTTTGGAAAAAAACGCACTTCAAATGTTGACTTTGCTGTCAAAAACGCGGGCGAACAATGGGTGGACGCTGAGTTTAAAATAAGCAGGGCTAACGGGGGGCCTTTCACCTGCTGAGAAGGATGTCATTATCTTCAGGCGGAGGATTATTATATAGACATGAATGACTCCTGCAAGTTGTCATAACATAGCTTCAAGTAGAGGGGAATTTGTAAATTTGTAATGAAACCGATAAGCTTTGAGAATATGGCTTAATTAGCTACTATACTAGGTGTTATTTGAGTTCCAATTCAGGCCACAGTATCATCAAATGAGTGGTAGGCTATTATTGGCTTTTGCGGGCTTTAGGCAAATAAATGAATAGGCCACTGTTAACACGTGGACCTTAAATGTTTTCAGCAGTCTGAGTTAACAGAATAAAGGATGAACTATTAGGCTGGACTATAATAGTAATATTTGTTTTGTGTTTGTACTGAAAGGAAGAAACCATCAGTCTTTACGCAGACGAACGTGACGATTTGGGAGTGTCAGTGATCTTATTGATATTGGATATTACAGCCAAGTAGAAAAAAAAGAGGGGGCAAATGGAAAACAGAGAAAGGCATGATGCATACATCGGCCCCTTTCTTTAAAAGCGACACTGAATCTCCGTGTCCAATCCATTACCGGGGGATGAAATTCAAAGTCAGAAATCTCGCTTGATGAGAAATAAATGAGTTGCATCACATGCTCTGCGTGGACGGCATTCACAAACACACATTTTGTCAAATCAATTAGTTTCCATTGCACCCTATTACAGTTGTAATTCATACAAAGATAAAGGGGCTAAAATAGAGCAATGTCCATTAAATAATTGTATGATAATTTTTATTATGACTGACAGTGAGTCCACAGAGAGGAACGTTCAGAGTGATCTACTTTATTGTATTTATTTAACACTTTAATATTATCTAATAGACCAGTGAGTAGGCTATGCAATGACGTCATTGTCCTTAATATACAGTATTTTGTATTTTTTTATCAGCAATGGGAAAATCTAACATTATTCATGATCTAAATTATAAGTTAATATAATTTAGATCCAGGCGTAAATAAAGAGTAAAGAGATAGAGGGAGAGAGGAAAAAGAGAGAAAAATATATTCATCTCTCATCTGTGTTCCAGGCGTGGAAGAAGTATTTAAATATTTGACTTAGGCTAAGTAAAAGTAACAGGAGCCTACTACAATGAAAAAAATTGCTTAGTCATCGACATTTTACTGAAGTAAAAGTACCATACATAAGGATGTTATTTATTGTAAAAGTGCTCATTATGGAAAATGGCCCCATTCAAAAAGTTGTTATCATATATAGCAATGTTGGAATATTATAGCCTATTGCTGGAATATTCTTACAGATTGCTAATCTTAACAACACTTGACAACTACAGCAATCAAATAAATATAGTGGAGTAAAAAGTAGGATTTCTTTCCTCTGAAATGCAGTGGAGTGGAAGTGTAAAGTCGCATAAAATGGAAATACTCGTATAGGCCTACACACATTGTGCTTAAGTAGGCATACTTAACATTCCACCACTGTTTACATTTTTAGGTTCATATCGTTTATACTTCTTGAAATAGGCCTACATAAATCTAGCTATTTATTATAGTGAGAACTATGATTTACTGTCTCCTGACGCACTTTTAATGCAGTTTTGTTCAGTGTTTCATGGTGTAATAGTTTTAATGTTTAACTGTAAGCAGCGTAAAATGTCACCATTGTATGTCGAGGTCATGTTTTGTCTACCATGACATGGAATACAAAACAAGGAAAATATAAGTAATTAGCCTGCAGGGGAGACCGGGGGCAATTTCAACATGTTCTACATTTTCCTTCATAACTCTCAGACTACGTGAAATACACAAACGTGTGCACTAATTAATAATACAATTGATATATTTTCACTAATAAGGACAATAATATAAAATGTAGCTCAATGCAAGAAGTCAGAATTGTTGAAAATATTTGTCATATTAGGCCACTGTATCGCAAATAAAAGCACACCTTGAAATGAGAAAAAAAAATCTTTTGCAGACCTGTATACTGTACTATTCTGTCAATATATAATATCGTTTGAACACATAAACCACATATTCCCCTAGGCTGCATGCTGGGCTATATGCTAAGCTATGTTTTTGTATGTAACTGTAGAGTTAAATCCTCGCTGTTGACCGACGTCACGCTATCGCTAGAACAGAGACCGGAAATGTCTAAAGGTAAAAAAAAAAAAAAAAGAGCCGAATGTCTAATGAGAGGCATTGAAATTCATTAGCCCAGCATCCTTACAAAAACTTGTCTCTCACGTTGTTTAGTTGCCATGCCTCATTTGTAAACAAGCACTTGCCTCAAACTATTTTCCAGTAATCAGTGCAACTGTAGCTGATTGAAAAATACAGCTAGGCACAGATACAATTGGCTTTAGTGTTGTGCTGCTACACTGATCTGACCAACCAGAGACTGAGAATGAAAGAGTGGAGGGAGCTGTATTATTTCAGGCAACAGTGTGACAGCTCTAATTTATCGTGCATGGAACTTCTAGTTATGTTAAGCATGAATAGTAACCTGTAATTCGATGGTGATTGGTCAAACATTGGTTTTTATCTATTCTGTTTGTTTATGAGGGGAAAATCTTGTTGAATGACTTAATTTATATGAACTTAAAGGGAGCCTTGTACGAACAGGTAAACACAAGCTCAGTCTGTGATATTAACATATTGAAAAATGTATTTACTTTTAATCAAGTTTTAGCCACAAGAAGTTTACACAACTAGACCTACATCAGCAGTGCAATCCAGTTGAGCCAGAGAGGTAGGTTTACATTGTGTAGCATTCTTTGTCTACCAGTAGGGGGCATATTTGTTGCACAGCAGATTATCCTCCAGCCTGCTTAACTGACACCAGCAGTAACCACACTGGTTTTATGTTTAACATGCGATTCCTATTTAAACACAATGTGTATTACTTGTGTGGACATGTGAGTGTCACGTGTGTACTTTATTTTTTCTGGTGTACATTTTTTTTCTTTTGAGCTGCTGTAGCACAGGAATTTCCCCAGTGTGGGATTAATAAAGTCTCTTATCTTATCAACTTGTGTACAGGGTTAAATCATATCCCATGTATAACCATTATGTATTTATATATCGTCATTATGTAAGACTAAGCATGATAAAATACAGCCTTGGCAACAGGCTGTTCTATCAGCTTCACTGTACAAAGACAAAGAATGAATGTCATGGGTATTCATGTTTCCTTTATTACTGAAATGTGTTTATGTAAAACAGCACATAAATAACATTTCTCTGTGCAAATAATTTTGGTACTTTAACAACAACCACAGGTTCTCATAAAAACCAACAACATTTTCTAGGTCCTCTGAAATAAATACAATATGCGTCCATTTAACAAAGGTATACCCTGTTACTTGTGTCAAATAAGAGGGTGAAAGTGCATCATCTAAAAGTTGGAAAAAGGTTGAGCAGGATGATTGAAGCAAGCATGAATCAGATTGGGGAGTGTAAGAATCATGTTGAATAGTGCTTTTTGTATTTCTGCTTTTCCCCCCATGCAGTGCGATACCATGAGTGTGCAAGGGCAACACGTGTTTATAGGTTAAACCACGTTGGTGTCCAAATCATCTCCAAATTCTATACTAAATGCTGACAGGAATGTCAGGGAGCCAGAACACATGCAGACCATCACACACTTGTCAATATGAGGGTCTTACACTGCAACACAAATAAGGTATCACTTTTTGCCATATGCAAGAATAATAAATAATTGTATAGATTGTAGCAACGATTACATACACAGTATTTACCAACGGTTCACAGTAATGTTCATAGTAAGAAGTTTTCCCATTATAGGCCTTTTAAGTTTTAGCCTTTTTTTGATTACACTGTGTTCAAAGGTTAGTTCAGTGTTTCTGTTTTCAGACCCACAATGCATTTGAGGAAAAAGCCCATACAAACTGATTTAGGAAAATTAAATATTTGCATTGTGTTGGTGCAGGTACTGAAATAACACAAAGTGTTTATATCTTTCTTATAGGCCTCTTTCTATTCTCAGCCACAAAGCTCATGGGGCTCTTTCACTTTCCAGAAGTAATTATGACTCCTGACAATCTCAGAGGAACCAGAGTGACACCAAATATATCCTTTAATCAGTTTTTCACCGTGTCTGGCCCGGCTAAGAAACAGATACTTTAGATTCTCACACTTTGAAGAAAGAAAAGGAAAGTGGACTTTAGCCTGGATTATACCGGTTAAACACATTGCCTACTTGTAGTCATGGGTATCTATTCTGACCTTTCTTCGAAGCCAGATGCGAAGACCCACATTTTTCACAAGTATAAAAAGGTGCCGATTTGGGAGGCAGCTCCATGTTGGAAACCCTGCTTTAAACTTCCGTTGTGTAAATCATGTGACAGAAAGAGGAAATCCCTGCCGACACTCCAGCTGGACGCTGTCGGTGGCAGGAGGCCTGTGCATGATTTCATGATTTTGATCATGATTACAGTGAAGTTTTACTTCATTTAGCAACAAGGTGAGGCACACGAGTCAGGAGACAATGTCCCTTTGGTTAAAAAAAAAAAAAAAAAAAGTAGAAACAAAAAGGCCTTGACTTTTCAGGGGCCTTACATGCACAAAAGCAGCCAAAAATATGGTCAAAACCACAAGCTATCTCTTCGAATCCCTGGAAGAGGTGCAGTTTTCATATAGTGATAAAGGAAACAGTGCCATCAGAATAAGTTCAATGACAGGGGTTAGGAAGGTCTTCAGGAAAAACTTATGACACCTATTCAGTATACCACTCCACTTTTTGACTATTTACAGCTGGATTGTGGACATCACTTTTTTGTAACAGAGTGACATTTTGGAGGCTTCTCACATAAACATAAACAAGCCTCCATAAAAACCAAAATCCATCACCTGGAAAATCAGAAGTGAACATTACAAAGTATCTGTACAATACAACAGTGTGTTGTTGAGATATAAGAGTGGATCATCATGGGCAGTTACCATAGTGGCATATTCATATAATTTAGCAAGATAGGGTGGGGAGGGTATCAAACCCTGGAAATAAGCACTTCACATTCAGTCCTCAAACCACCAACCTCAGCTTAGACCAACAACAGGGGTCTAAGTATTGGACACGTTCACTTATTGAGATGCCCAGTCAGCTGGGCCTACTGTGAATTTAAGTAGGCTACACAACTTAAGGAAAAGATTATTAAGGATCATGTCGGCCTATTGCTCCAAACAACATGAAGGCCTTTGGGTGTTTGCTATCCTGATAAAAGGCCATTTTGGACAAGATGTATTCCTAGAAAAGGTAAAGGGAGGTATTATGTACACAATCACACATCCACAGTACAACATCTCCAGCAATAATCAGAGCCAGCAGCCTATCAGGCGTTTCTCCGGGAGTTACTGGTGGCGGATGACCGGCCTGTCTCATGGTCTGGCCTGTATTTGAGCCAGCAGATGAGCCATGTGACGACCACCGAGAACATGGCCAGGATGCTGGCAACCGACAAGCAAATGGGTCCCGCCGGCGAGGGAGGAATGCTATGACTGTGCACAAAGATTAGGCCCATGAACAGCAACACCAGCATGGACAGAAAGGAGAAGATCACGCAGACGCAGCCGGTGGTCAGTGCCACTCTCTTGCAGCTCTGGCAGCTGTCGTAGCGCACCGAGTCCTGGGAGAGGGTCGTGGCAGTGGACACGGTGGTGGACGGGGTCGCCTGGCTGACACTGGACGTCCCCGACGCTTCCTCCCGGCGGAGGGCGACCAGAGCTGGGTGCAGCGGGGGAGGGTACGGCGGCAGAGCGTCCTGAGGCAGGGGGTCCGAGTCGATGTAGAGCGGGAAATCCTCCGTCACCTTGGTGTTGTTGGGCAGGTTTTGTATCCGATAATCCGGCACAGGAGTCCGGTGGCGACAGACGGGGCAGCTGATGCGCCATGGCCGCTCCTCCCGAAGATGAAGCGTGTTCAGGCACTCCTCGCAGAACGTGTGCAGGCACTCGAGGATCTTTGGAGCCCGGCGGTCAAGGTCGAAATAATTGTAGCAGATTTTGCATTCGTACTCCTCGTAGGGAAACGCCGAGGGGGCCTCGCCGGGGGGTTCCGCTGCGTTTGATGCCAAATCTACCTCTGCCATGTCATCTTTCGCCATTCACATTCTCCGGTGAAAACAAAAGGAAGCTGGCGGACAGATGCTGATGACGGTACACGTCTCTCCTCCTCTCCCCCTCCTCTCCTCCCCGCTCATTGAAACGCCACCATCCCCGCAGATATATATTGTTGATTTGTTTTTATTATGGGATGGGCGTCTGCTACTCAGTCTAAACGACGATCGGGGTCCCGGTTAAATATATTTAAAAGCTCTCATTTCGTGTTCGGCTGAGTGGGGATAGGTGATGTAATGATGGCGACTCCGATGCGAGGGCTCATCCATCCAGAGAGAGAGAGAGAGAGAGAGAGAGAGAGAGAGAGAGAGAGAGAGCAAACTGTCGCCTGAAAGTCCCCGTTAGAGAGAGTGTGTATTGCTGTTTGTGTGTGCAATTACGTAGGCCTATATGCCAGGATGCGCTAATTTGGTCAACCGGGGGCGTCAATTCACTGTCAAAGATCATCTAGCAATGCTCCAAACAAACATAGGCCTTGTCTTACAACACAAGGGATTAAGTAGAACAATGTTGTTATTCAATCCATAGAAAAAGAGAAGATCTTAGTTTGATGATGGGAATTGGAATCATGTCAGAATCATTTGGAGTGTAGAGGCTGGCATCTCAGCATGGTGCAAATATTTCCTTAGGTCTACATGTTGTAGATCATGTTATGTGTGCACTGTAAACAGCATTTGTATTAGATATTGCTGATTTTGGGTTGTCTAAAAGCTTTTTATAAATCGTGTAAAAATCACTCAATGAACTCAATGAGCAAATGTGTGTGATCATATTGTGAAATATTCTTCAAACTGTACTCACAATATGTTCTGAAGCTGATAACTATGCATTCTTAGTGAGAGTTGTATTCATTCTATTTACATCACTGAGACCGTACTATCCGTGAACACATTAGTCCTGATTTGACTTGGGTCAGAGGCCTATGTCCCCTGCTTGATATATTACTGTATTATTATTATATGCAGCCTATAAGTGGTTAATGCACAGGGAAATATAGTTCTAAATTAAGGGGGTGAACACATTGCCACAGTCCCCTACTGTATAACGACAAATGTAGTGAGAGTAGATCCTTGAATTGTCATTCTGTCCAATTTGCAGAGTTTATGGTACAAATATGAATAAATCCCCTTTTTTTGACCCCTTGAGGACCTGCTGAGTGTCCCAGCCAAAAGTCCACTTTTAGAAAGCGTCCTCTAAATGTTGCTCTTTTGCAATTTCTTTAACAATTAGCAACCAATTACTGGATCTCTGTTGGTGGGAGATTAATAAGCGCTCCAACAGGAACAACGCTAGCGCCTAAAGCCTTCAACATTCAAGGTTGAATCTTCATTACCATGGTAATGATGATGATGATGATGATGATGATGATGATGATAGAGGAGGATCATATTTTAATAATGCAGTCATATTTTACCTAAAACATATGTTGTGCTTTGTGTCCAAAATGTTGAAAATGATAATTTACTGCAGAAGTGCAGAATGACCAGTACAGATAAAAGTTGCAACTAAGTTAAAGTGGCTATTTGTAACTTTCAGTTTGTGTTGATTCTAGTGGCCCCTTTGGACAAAAGCAGTAGTGTTTTTGCCACACCTGCTATCGTAAAGGTCTTTTCTTTACGGTGCTGTATTGCCCACTGCAGATTACTGAGTTAGTGTTACCGGGAGGTCATATAGTTACGATGAATGTTTTGCTCAGACAGATAATCATTAATTTACAATAAGAGAATAAGTTACAGATGCATCATTGTATTTCCAGTAGGGCTGTCAGCATTAACGCGTTAATCGCGATGCGATTAAGGGTCGAGCATAATGCGTTAATTTTTTTTAATCGTATTAATCGCATGCTGCCATTTATTAATTTATTTTCACTTCACTCGGCTTTGCGTCGTGCCTAACAGGCTACTATTTTGCCGTACTTCCTCGTAACACATCCTGCTGCTGCAGGAATAGCAACGCGGATTTCGGTGCCTCATTCCGGTGCCACTGATATGTCTGCACTTCTCTCTGATGCTCTGAAACAGACGTTACAGGCATCGCTGCACGTGACGCTAGTAAAGCTGTGCTTGATTAAAGAAATTCTTAGTCGACTAACACTTATTCAATTGTATCGACTAATCGATTAGTTGATTTAATCAACAGATCTGTAAATCTGAGTTTCTCTGCAAAGAGTCATGCAAAAGCACCACTTTAATTTAGTTTACCAGAGATGTGCTCATACGTTTCTTGGAAATAAGTCATTCAGCATGAAAAAAGCATAAAACATGACTAATCGACTAAAGAAATCTAAGTTGACTAAGACCAAAACGACCGATTAGTCGACTAATCGACTAAGAGGGAGCAGCCCTAGACGCTAGCTAACACTACACTCAACAGCAGCTAACGTTAGCCTACCGCTAGCTAGTAGCTGGATTAAACACGGTTACAATGCTGACAGCTAACGCTAAACAGTGTAAAGTTTGTCTGTATTTCACTGTAGAGGATTGTAACCATAGATATATATAAAGGCTAGATGTCTTACGGTGGAGTCTCTAACGTCATCACCGGCAGCCATCTTGTCACAGTCAAGCTTTCTTGCGGGCTTTGTGGTACCTGATGTAAGGTGAGTGATCTGCACGAACACAAATACTCTTATCTCGCTGAAATCTTGACGGATTTACAAATGGTTTGGTTTCTTACAAACGTTATTAACGTGGCTATAATTCTGGATGCTTGCACATGTTGAAATTGCAGCTTTTCTTTTCGAAAAAACGACTTAATCGTGCAGCATAGTTGTGTATCACTACTACTTGCGCAAGTTATCAAGTCTGAGGCCACAATCGAGCTGTTTTACTGACACCAATAACGATTTTATGATGACTAATCTTTTGTCTAAATTACAGTCTTTGTGGATGTGGTTGTAGTTATTAGCTGGCTAATAACAAGAAGCTGTGAGTGTGGTTGTAGTTATTAGCCTAGCTGGCTAATAACAAGAAGCTTTGAGTGAGACCTAGTAGCAACTAACGTTACAGTTTAGCATAGCTATGACATAATAGTATTACAAGATTGTTGTTGACCCAAGGCTTTTTAGAAGTTTGTTTACACAATCGCTGAATGTTTCTTTTGGACACCTTTTTATAACTAGTTTAGTGTGGTTGTCTTATTCTGAAGTACATACATGCATACATGATGCATACATGCACATGCATACATACAATTACCCCAAACATATGATAATTTAGGTGTGTATTTTTGTCGTTAATTAACTTACCGTTAATATTGAAAGAAGGAAAAAAGGGTTGGAAATGTTGACAATAATTTATATATCTGGGTACATTTCTCACGTTTTTAAGGTTTCCCAAAACCGGAAAGATGAGGAGGCAGTGGGAACTTGCTCTAAGAAGGGACGGTTTTGTTGCCTCTGACAGGACACTGCTCTGCAGTGAGAACTTCAGGAGTGAGGACTTTGACAGAATGGGGCAGAATGTCTGTCTTAAAGATGGTGTGGTGCCAACCATTTACAACTTTCCAGCTCATCTTTAAAGGGTATGTGTATCATTGACCAACAATAATTCAAGGTGTATAAGATTGATATATCAATATGTGATTAAATGTCACTTTAGTTTTTGTTACTGCAAGTTATATAATGTGTTTTTTATTACAGCACATTTTAGACACTCAAAACGTCTTTACTTACGTTTATTTTAGCTGGTAGCAACAAGAAGCACAACCACCTCTAGAAGAGCGGAAAACAACCTGCCAATGGACTTGTCTCAGGATGCACCTCAACCTGATGTTGTGAGTATTTGCATGTGGAATATCAAACAAATGAGAGCATCATATGGCTTATTATTTTAAATCCTTTATCTTGGTGGTACCCAGAAAGGTCTATGATGGTGTTAGTAGTCTAAGAGCCCAATATTATTTGAGGTGGTACTCTGTGTAAAAAGTTTGAGAACTACTGGCTATCTCACTTGCTCTGTCACTCATACACTTGAATGAATAAACATGTGTGAACATTGAAACTACACCCAGGGGTAGGCAACCTTTTCAATCAAAAGAGCCAACCCAGAGTTGGGACCAGCAAGCAGAGCTGCTGTCTGTATAAAATCCTCCTCTTCATGGTCAGGCCCCTTCATATCTTAAAGAGCTCATAGTACTCTATTACCTCTTTAGAACACTACATTCTCTGAATGCATGGCTACTTGTGGTTCCTATAGTCTCTTCAGTTACCAAGCTCCTCTCCTGTGGAACCAGCTTCCAGTTGTGGTTTGGGAGGGAGACACCCTCTCCACATTTGAGAGAAGTCTTAAGACGTTCCTCTTTGATAAAGCTTATAGTTAGGGCTGGATCAGGTGAGTCCTGAACCATCCCTTAGTTATGCTGCTATAGGCCTAGACTATCGGGGGATTTCCCATGGTGCACTGTCTCTTCCTCTCTCTCTCTCTCTCTTTCTGCACTCATTCATGTCCCATTAATGCATGTTACTAACTTCACTTCTTCCCCGGAGTTCTTGTGCTTTCTCGTCTCGCAGGTTCTCATGGATCCTAGTGGAGCCTCCTGCCATGGTCCTGCTTGACTGCCATTGCCAATACTGTTGTTGCTGTGCACCTGTCTGTCTGTCTCTCTCTCTCTCTCGCTGTCTCTCTTTCTCTCTCACCCCAACTGGTCGAGTCAGACGACCACCCACCTAGAGCCGAATGGTCTGTCCTAGGTTTCTGCCTCTTAACAGGCAGTTTTTCCTTGCCCTTGTCTCCAAAGTCTTGCTCATGGTGGTACTGTTGAGTCTCTGTAAATAATGTTATAAGGAGTTCGGTCTAGACCTGCTCTATTTGAAAAGTGTCCTGAGATAACTTTTTTTTTATGAATTGGCGCTATACAAATAAAATTGAATGAATTAATTGAATTGAATTTTTTGAATTTTTTATCTCTATCCTCCATGTGTATACCTCCACAGTAGTGTAGTTCTCTCTACAGGGTGGGTATTTCAACATGCAGCATTTCTTTATGTATATTTGTAAAGGGAAATCTTGTACCTATTTTTTATTGCAAATAAATGTCACTTTTATAATAGTTTAAACTTGTTTAAAATAAACATGTAATAATTCAAATTATTTTATTATATTAGTAATATACATATAAAAGTATATATTAGTAATATACATATATACATAAAAGTGTGTATATATATATATGAGTTTTAGTAGCCTATATATTGATTTAACATAAATACCTTGTGCTTGTGTATATTCATTGCACCTATATTTTCTGTTTGTTATTTTCATATGGAAATCCATGGTTATAATTATTCATAAGTATGCAGTGTCATAACTACATCTCTGACGTTTATAACAAACCAAACCGTTTAAAAATCGGTAGAAAATTGAGCAAGTTATGCTTATTTAAAAAGTACATGCACCATTAAAACACAATGTTACGAGTGAGCGAGCTGACTGTGGCAAGATGGCCGCCAGGTGCGGACGTCGACCTCCATTGGCCAGCAGCGCGGACGAGACATCTAGCCTTTATATATATCTATGATTGTAACAATCTGCAGCTGCTGTTGTCGGAAAAACACAGACGATGCGTTCAATGAAACTGGTAATTTACAGCCTCGTGGTGCATTCAAAGTTGTTGTTAAATTTAAATGTGTGACTAGATTAAATATATAATAAACAAATACAAATCTTAAAATCAAGTTCATAAAGTCACTTTCTTTGCATTCATTTGATTCCCAATCAAGATACACTGGGAAGAATGGCTTTCCATTGTTAATATGTACTTAAAAACAGTTCTGAAATGCAAAATAATAGAATTTTAATCATGTGATAAAACATGCGATTAATCGCGATTAACTATAGAAATTCAACGATTAATCGCGATTAAGAAAATTTAATCGTTTGACAGCCCTAATTTCCAGTGTTGCATACGGTAACTTAGCCTACTTTGGATGTATCGTGAGCTAAACCGGGTATCACTGTCACTGTGTCACGAGCCAAAGCATTAAGAGATTGTTGTAGCAACCAACATAGTAATAACTTAGATTTATATAGAGCATTTCATGAAACCTAAGGATGCTTTACACAACTACAGGGTGACAAGGGAAAAGAAAATAGTAGGCCAACACAAACACGGACTGAAAGGAATAAAAAGTCAACCACATTGCGCAATCTAAAGTTATTTTATAATTCCAATTATTAAATTTGAGGTTGATTTTGAATAATTTAAAATCCCGTAATTGTCTCCATCAATTGAAAGCCCGACTCAGGTTTTTACACGTTGTCTTTCACTTGTCCTTTAAGCTTTTAGTTGTTCTTCATTTAATTTCCTTCTTTCCTGTGATGACCCTGCCCCAGTATCAGCCATAACTACAACAGATAACTTCTAAAATAAAATTAAAATACAATTAAGCTATATAAAGAAATCTCCTGGTACCTTTTACCTGACTGGATACAGTAACACAGGCTTTTCCGGTGTTACAAGGAAATCTGTGACCTTTGAGAATGTGTGCTCTGAAGCGCTGTCTACCTGCCCTAAATCATTTTGTGACTTTGTGGGAAAAATCGGACCATGTAAAGACATTAATAAAAACTATATACAAATAGCGTTCTTTTCACTGTTAGTGTTGTTTGCTGTTACAGGTCATTTATGATCATCAGATGGAACATTACACAGTTTCAGAAACATCTAAAAGTTACATATAGTCACTTTAACTAGGCTATCTACTTTGGCTGTGTATGGTCAGTTATCAATATTTCTATGTCATAACTCATACAATATAATTGAATCCCACAGCAGCCTGGTTGTGGACCACTGAGCTGCCTTCTTACTTATATCCCTAACTTTATAGCTACATTGCTTATAGTTCTTCTCAGCAATATAAAGATTGACCTGACACATTGGATACAGGCTACAATAAATCTAACTTCCGCTCGCTGTAAATACTTTGTGATTACAGCTGAACCAGCCCAGTATAGTCAGACAAACTTACTACTACTCAAGACAACCTCGGTCTAGCCCCGCCCCACTGCGCACACCTGTGGCGCACAGCAGCCGCACCTGTACGGAGCCAGCTGCGCCCTGCCTAGGCAAATATCACCTTCCATTACTTCTCCTGCTCAGAACATCCACGGTATCCTGTTCCTGCACTTCTGTCTCTTTCACCTGACATGTCGAAGCTCCTGACTTACCTCCATGACTCGGAGCTCGTGGCCCGGTTCCAGAGACGCTGCGGACTCTTCCTGGTCGAAGCCGCGCATCACAGCCGAGTGAGGTTGAGCGCTCCGAGTGGAACCCCGGTCCATGCCGACGTACCACGTGGACAGCTGAAGGGAAGATGGGACCACCAGGATAATAATTCAAACTACAAGGAGAATGGATGTGCTGTTGCTGTAAGTCGACTACTGCGAAAATGTGGTATTCTCATATAGGCCTAAATGCATTGAACCCTACAACGTAATTTTAATTCTAAATGGAAACCAAAATGCTATTGCAGTAAGTATATAGGGTATTTGCATTTGATTTCCACAGCGTGTGAGATTAATTTAAAAGGAATAAATGGACAAACCTTTGGTAATATAGCTTTGATTTACATGGAATTCTTGAAACTTAGGAAGAGTTAAAACACACCCCAGGTTTACAGTGTAAATAACATGGCCTAATAAACTGACTGGCTTTTCTCGTTTGTCTGGGTGTCTCCCTCAGCCACAAGATCCTCAGCTGTGTGGGATGTTTACGTTCTTCTGTTGCCTCAGCAGCATGCTACATCTACACTAATAGGCTTTTTTGTTTAAAAATGCATATCTTTTGGTATATTTACACCTGGCGTCCACTCTACTCCGCTGTTTTAGAGCCCCTAAAACGGAGACATTTAAAAAACACTGCTAACCCTGTTTGAGTTGAAAAAAATACTTTTCGCCACTGTTGTTCTTTCTCCATAGGTGACTGAATCTATTAACTCGGTAGGCCAACCAACGACCGAACGTCCGATTGAACCGACTTGCGTAAATGAGGCGGTTGTCCCATCACTATTATACCGGCACGCATGCGCATGCCCAGTATAATGCGAATGGTCATGTGATATGCGTGGTCAGACGTGTTAATATGGATGGAAATCATTTCCAAAATGGAGCGGTTTTATTATAGGCTACATGCTACGGAGCTTTCGCTTGTGTGGACAGAGATCATTTTTGTTTCAAAATGCCGTTTTAAAATGAAAACGTAGTAGTGTGGATGTGACTCCCTTTCCGTATGCAAACAATGTATTTAGGTTGTTGTAAGGTGAAGATGAACACAGTCAAATTACTTTCTGGAGGACTTTAGGATCACTTGATAATGTGCAGTAAATGGAGCTCCTATATGGTGGTGTTTAGCATGGACATTGTTTTATATTAATTAATCCACAAAGGGTAATAAGCTATTTATTTCTTACAATACTTACAATATTAAGAAGTTCCAATAGCTGCAAAAATAATCCTGTATATTACAAACAAAAAGCTAATCTAAATGGTGTAAGTTAAGCAAATATACATGTAGAAACTATGACATTATTTAGATGGATACGTTTTAAAGTCTTATGGGCACTGCAGTTTACTCATTATGAGGATTACTTAGCCTGTACAAACTGTTGTATAATGTCTTTTATGGCTCTGGAAGAGCTTTGTGAACCCTGATGATGTCATAATGATGTCATCAGGGTTATCTTAGGTTGGGCTTGCAACTACAGAATGTCTGCTTTACAAACCAGAGGTGTGAGGTTTAAAAGAAGTGGGCATTTATGAGGCAGGGGCATCCAATGAAAGATGCCAATCCGTTGAATTATGGGAAATGTAGGATCCAGCATTTTTGGAACTTGCATGCATAGAAACTAACGTCTGCCTCTGCTGCAACGACATTGGACCACTCTTTTTCTAATTTGTCTCTTGGGAGTCCCCTAACTCGTGGAAGTGCAATACTAAATTTGGCTTAGTATTTGTTCATGTGCTACTTCAACCACTTGAATAGAGAAATTCAATACATTTTGACCTGCTGGATAGATGTAATCTGATGTGATACCATTCCAGGAGCCATCTTTAGGCACCTGGCCCTATTGTATTTTGTGTTAATCTGTGTTTATTCCCTGCAGGGCTGCAGCAGGCCTCAGTATGAGGTGAGGAACTGGCTTTTGCACTTTCTCTTCCTGTTCTCTGCAGGCCTGGGGCATGAAATCTTCTACATCACCTGTCTGCCCTGCATACACTGGAGCCTGGACCCATTCCTGTGCCGACGCCTGGTCAACATGTGGTGTGTAAGTCACAGCTAGAGAGAAAATGTGTGTTTACTTCAGTCTCCTTCTTCGTCAGTCTGATTTCGGTTCGTTCCACAAAGCCACCTCTCTTTTCTCTCTGCTCTTCATCTCACTCTATTCACCTTTCAACCTCTTTTCATCCTTCTCCCCCTTTCAGTGACCTGTCTCTGACACCACCATGTTCATATATCCCCAGGCCTGACATGGTGAGAGGCCGCACGTGGGGACACATTAGTGGAAAAAGACTAGGCTAGGATATCCCCTTTTAGATGTTTATTCTGACAGAATCCAGCACATTACAACAAGAGAGCCTAAAAAATGCCAAATGTAATCCCAGAAGGGAGGGTACTGGCGTTTGTGGGGCAGACGGAGCATTCCCTGCCTAGAACCGGGTCCACCAGAAGGAGTGTATTTGACACTTCTATAGACACACAGTCAGCCATACACCCTCACTCCCGCACTGTGTGAGATGGGCAGTGTGTTTTTGTGCCCTTTGTGTCCCCGCCCCGAGCGCTTGGTGGGTGCCCTGTGTCTGAACCCCTTGTTTGGCCCCCAGGGGAAGAGACACTATTCTTCTGGCATCCTGGTTTCACCAGGCCCTTGTGTGAACTCCTTCTAAACTCACATAAACACCAACACACACAGATGCTCACACTCCCCGCCTCGCTTGCTAAAGACACTTATTGCCCTCCCTCTAGTTAGACATTACTAGCTGTTCTCTGTGTTCTCCTCCCCCTAGTCTACCAGCAGAGTGTTTTATTGGCCTCATCAGCACGCTGAGCTTTCTCTCTCTGGACCAAACATTTGGTCTGTCAGCCCTCGGGGCGCATCACCCGGCACTCCTAACTTTAACAGCACCCTGCCATTGTGCTGGTGGAGTTATCTAAGGTTCATGGAGGGCTGCACACTCTCTCTCTTTCTCTCTCTCCTCTGTCTCTGTCCCACACTCAAAACTGGCAACTCATGCCAATGTTTGAAGTGCATCCATGCAAATTAAAACTTGTATGCATGAGCAAACACATTACAGGTCCATAACTGACTGACAAACACACACACACACACACACACACACACACACACACACACACTCACACACTCAGACACCTTGTGTGTCCTTCACTATTCTCTGTTGCCTTACTTGCAGGGTGCCTTTGGTTGACTTAGAAAACACTAACTGTCACTAACCATATGGTCATGAATTACATTGCCGTGTTGTATGGTATTATTGTAGCATAGTGGTATGCAAATCATGAACCTACTGTGCTATTTGGAATATCAAAAAGCTCAAGTTGTACATAGAGGGCATGCACTATGATGTGGATAATGTTTAGAAAGGAACTGCATGTTAAGTTTTTTCACATTCAATGACCAAGCTCATTCTGTTTCCAGGAGACAAAACCTTTTCAGCTATATGGCCTTAGTCCTGGATCAGCCATCAGTGATAAAGGCTGGACATCAGAATTTGTCTTTCTGTGAATTAAAAGACACTGCCAGTGGGATCCTGTCCTGTCATCACTACAAGGAAACAGTGGTCGATGTGGCATAATAACTACATTTTTCTGCCACAAAGTGCTTGAAAATAACCATGACAAAAAATAACCATTGACAAAAATGATTAACAAGCCATGAGCTAAAGATTATATTAGTATAGTGTTAATGGAGCTTGCTACAGTACATTCAAGAGCAAATGAAGAAAGACTAGCCAGAGATGTTACATTGTAGCAAACTAAAATATTTCAAGCATCAGCGATGTAACTTTTGGAATGAACATTTTGTTCCTGGGAATAGCCTGGTCCCAAAAAGCTAGTTGGTAGCAAATCACCCGTACACTCTAGCATTGTTAGGGGATGCAACTACATCATGGCAAGTGTATTGCTCAGGGCCCAAGGAAGCACAGTGTTGAGTGTGAAGTTGTTTGGATGAGCGGTTCTCAAGAAAGCTGCAAGCAGCAATACCAGAGGCCAAGTAATCGTCCTGTTCCAAACCGGTACGTTTTGAACAGGCACTGCACTGGTAAAAGGAAATGTACCATGACAGTAGACTTGTTGTTCTACACAGGGCTGGACTGGGACAAAAAATCGGCCCTGGCATTTTTGGCCCAGGCGGCCCACACCCACCGTGATTGGTCAGACACATTCCCTGCAGACAGTCCTCTTAAAATATGCGTGCATTCTATGATATGAGTGTTCTGCGTTCATGTAATAGTTTTGGATCCTTCAAGAGGGGTCTCAAGACTTATTTGTTGATCTTACACTTAAATAATTAATTCATTCTTAGAGTTATGATTTGTATATTTATGGTATTTGTTTATTTATTTTTTTATTATTGATTTTTGATATTGTATTACCATTATTGTTATTATTACTATTTTGCTTAATATTGGCTTAGCAACTTTTAAAAACTGTTTACTGTTAATTTTAACTATTGTAAGATTCATATTTTGTCGCTTTGGACAAAAGTGTCTGCTAAATACAATAACCATAACCATAACCCTTCCCAAAAGCTACAATAAAGCTGAGAGTAGTATATGCCCTGGAAAAGAGCACCAATACAAGAGAAGCTAATTAAGCAATTCAAGGAACACTGATGCTTGTATCAACACTGATTTTATAGATCACACAGACTTTTCAGCTACCCAACAGGCCAACCGCTAGCATTTTCAATGTAAGCTTAAACAGTTAGGTTACCTGAGAGCCACTCACTTTAATGTTACAGCCAAACTGCTTGTTGTCGTTATGATGTGAGGTGCACATAACGCACGCACACATACACACACACACACACACACACACACACACAGGTTTGTGGCACTATCTTTGTGGGGACCCGTCATTGACCTAATGCATTCCCTAGCCCCTTACCATAACCTAATTCTATCCCTAATTCTACAACCAAGTCTTAACCCTCCAGCATTTTGGCCCCACGAATATAGTTAAACAAGCCCACACACACACACACACACACACACACACACACACACACACACACAGCCTCCCTCCCTTCCCTCCCTTCCTGAGAGTCCCTGTTAATGATGTGCCTACTCCTTACCACGTCGTCATCTACTCTCTCTTCCATCTTTTCCTCACTCGCTCCCATGGCCCTGTCATGGTCACTCTCCTCCTGATCAGCTTCTTCCCTGTCATGATGTTGTTTCTGCTTCTCTGTATAGCCAGCCACCTCTCCTCCTTCCTCGACTTCAGGTAATGCCCCAAACATGTCAGAAATGTTGGCACATTTTGAGGCATCCGCCTGTAGATTCTTAATCTTTTTATCCCGTAATTTCTCTGTACCTCCCTCGCGCTTTGGTGGTCGTTTGTCCATTTTAACGTGGATGCTAAACTTCCAGCATAAGCATAACTATTACAGCTCGTGTCTCAGGGCCGGGAGTGGGGAATCCAATCCTGGATTTGATTGAAAAAAAAAAAAAAAAAGGCCTATAAATTATATCGGCGATTCGGCCCAAAAGTGTGTCGGCCCACCGGGAAAATGCCTGGTATGCCAGATGGCCAGTCCAGCCCTGGTTCTACACATTCAGAGTGCTTGAAAACCATTTGCTGTAAATTAATTATTTTGTGTTTGTATTAATGGATAAGTGAATGCCCACTCAGCAAAACAAGAAATGTACAAAACTCTGCAAAAGCAATATTCTAAGAAATATATGCAAGTTTCAAGAACACAAGAGACTTGTAAGTCAATGAGCAGTCCAGTGAAGGCTGAGCACAACTTTAAAACTGGACCCAGAAGAAATTGTCCTGCCTCATTAAGGCTATCTCAGTAAATTGAAGGAACCATGCTGTGAGGATTTGGCATATTGGCTCCACAGTCAAAATATGGAGGAACTCTTTCATATCTGCAGAAAATACTTCTTGGTTCAAGAGAGCAGGCAGCAGCATGATTCCCAAAATACCTATTGCACAAATGGACCTCTATTATGTTTGAGATGACCAAGCCATAACAATAAAGGCTTTTTAATGTTTCTAAAGAGAGTGCCTTGGAGTTTCCTGAGTTTTGCTATCTATTATGTTATGAGTTCTACAGTCAGTAAAGTTAAACTTCCAGTGGCTTTACAGTTAAAAACTAAGATCTTTATAAAAGCAAAATGTGTTGTATTCTCAGATAGTTACTGTTTTGTGTGCACAGATAATTTGGATGTCACTGAGAATTGACCCTAAGAGTTTAATTTATTATCACCATCAGTGTTGGGGAGTAGCTTTCCAAAATCTATGTTATCAACATAACTTTATTTTCAAGTACCTTGGTGGCCATTGGGCTGTTACGCATCACAAAAATATGAACTAGTAACCAAATCAGTAGTAACAATTAGTAGCAATTAGTAACCTATTTATCATGTCGCTGTGGGGCAAAACAAACATAGTGTGTGTTTTCTCCATACAAACAGTGACCTGTAGCCCCTCTTCCCTAAACACACACACACACACTCTCTCTCTCTCTCTCTCTCTCTCTCTCTCTCTCTCTCTCTCTCTCTCTTTCTCTGAGCCACATGTTGACAGATCAAAGTCCAAAGCCGCACTGGCCTCGATCAATACACTTATTCACGAGAAAACACACCCAGGCACAACTATCTGTCTGTGTGTGTGTCTTGACCTGTCTTTAACTCTTCCCTTAATCTGACCAGGCTGTCTCTGGGTCAGTCCTTTTGATGTGACTTGTACAAAGACACCAATGAGACACTGGCTCATGAGGCAGTTGAATATGTTTGTGGTGATGGTGTGCAGGGGGTGGGACGAGGGTATCGTATCATGCAAGCACTTGAACTGTTCATTGTGTGAAGGCCGAGGGGGGAGCACAGTCAGTGGATGAATACAGTCATGGTGAATGGATGGGGTCAGACGTGCTACATGAGTTCACCATTGCTTGTCCTCTGTTTATTGTCCACTTCATGGTGCCAATTATTCTGGCTGGGTGCATGTGTGTAGGTCGGCTACAGTCTAGGTAGATGCAAATATTGGAATAACAAACTTTATATTCATGCAGTACCAGTGGAGCAGGATAGATGAAAAACGATTTAGCTTTTGGAAAGAACAAGACACTGTTGTTGTAAGGATTAATCTCATTCTCTCCTTTTATTTATGTTCATTTAGCATACTGTCTCTTAACCTATAAAAGTATGTGGACATACATATACTTTTGCACCTTTTAAAGGGACAGTTCACCCGAAAATCAAAAATACATATTTGTCCTCTTACCTGCAGTGCTATTTATCAATTTAGATTGTTTTGGTGTGAGTTGCCTAGTGTTGAGTCGGCTACGCACAACAGTAAGCATGATCGGTCAGCGTACAGTAAAAGTCTGTGTTACCTTGTTTGACAGAAATCTACATGCATTTGCCTGTTATTTCTGACAATTTGATAAACAAAAATGTTGATTACGCTTAAGTAAGTACAACCCCAATCAACAAAACTGCTTTAAAAAAATATATTAATATGTAAATACCACCGTTAAAATCACTGGGAGAGTCCGACAAAGCCAGACTCTGGACGGAAAAACTGAGATAAGCGCTCAAAGAGGATTTTAATTACTATTTTTTTCTCACAATTCTTATCATTTTGGCGCTGGTGATTTTCCTTTGGGGCTGGCTAAAACCTCTTTGGGGGGTGCCAAAAAATTCCTCAATGCCGGAAAAACTCTGACAATGTAATAATCCGTTTTAAAAAAAGCTGTTCTGGTGTTCACATATTTTGGGCCGTTTTGTGTACTTCATCTCTTCCTCTGTCACTGTCTGCCCCTCTCTATCTGTGTGCCTTATATGTCTTCAAGTTGCTGCACTAACAGCGATCAGCAAACGTACTTTAATATCTGATTTGCCATGGTAACAACTAGCATTTCTTGATTACAGTGTCAGTAGAGATGGTAATAACAACCTCTCTATTCTCTCCCTTAAACACACACATAAGTATCCTGCTTGCTCTCTGTGCGCTGCCTCCCTGCTCCTCGCTTAGACAGCCATTCATTAAATATACAAGGCAAAGCTTTAAATAAACCTGGAGCTGGAGCAGGCTGCCCCTTCGAGGGCCGCTGGGGATCTCATGAAAGAGAATAGGCAGCACATTTGGCAGGACACACACACACACACACCAATACCTACTGTATACACCACCACTACACACAAACACCTTGTCATTCTGTCAAGAGCTCTCTGTCTGACCCCGCCAGCTGAAGACGCTGTGTCAGCAAATCCTTTCTTCAACTCTCAGTTCCTCACAATAGATTTAGTTTCTGTATGACTGCAGCATATGCACTTCATACCAGGGTGGGTCTCCACTCTTGTGCAGTTCTTTTTTTTGTGGCGTAGGAATGGTGATTACTTATTCATAAGACTGTGTGGTTAGTTTTAGAGCATAGCCTGATCAGGCTTTTGCTTCCTCTACTCATTACTTTATTATCATCTTCCTCCATCTCTAATTTCAGATTTTGTAGTCCGCACACTGCAGCATTCTTCTGTAGTCATTTTGGCTATTTAATTGTGATGATGCTGTAGACTTTCAGGTATTGATGATGAAGCCAACAATACCATTTTAAATTCTCTGCATTCTTTAAATACATTAATGTTGCAACAGAAATATACCTACATACATATTGGTTCCAATAGGCACTTCAAAGAGCAAGATTGTTTCACACTTTATTTAAACTTTTTATTTCAACAGAATTCATGTAAACAAGTGTGAAATTTGATCAAAAATGTTGAATATTTCTATTTCTAAAAATGATATGTCGACATTGATAAAACATTAAAAATAAACATCTGAATATAATTAAATATATTTGGTGGGACCCCTGCTTCCTCTCACAGTTGGTGATGTACATCGGCCAGGTGATGAAAGATACGCTGAAGCTGCCTCGCCCTCTCTCCCCCCCCGTGGTCAAGCTGGAGACACGTGTTGATGCCGAATACGGGCTGCCCTCCACCCACGCCATGGCCGCCACCGCCATCTCCTTCACCGTTTTACTAAGCGCTCCGTCCAGGATACAGGTGAGCGTCACTGCAAGCTATGATTACATGCAGTAAACCGGCACAAAAGTACCCTTGGCAGTTGTGAGCTACAGCACTTAGTCACAAATATGAAATTGCTTAATAATGTAGTGTATTTTATTATGGTCTGTGAGACGCTTTCATCTGCATCTCGCACTCTCTTTCTCAGCAAATGGAGCTGGCTTGGGTCCATAACAGGTCACACACTGTTACACACACTCTTGCCAAAAGTCAAAAATGTATTTTCCTGCTCAAATTCTTAAATGATTTGTTCATTTTGTCTTACTTTCAAAATCTAAATACATAATTTCTACCGTGATTGTGGAAACACAATACCATTATTGCCCCATGATATGTGTCAGGATTGTAATCAATAATAACCAAGTTAGATGGTATATGAGCAACTTCAACAAGCTACAACATCACTCTGATATTTAGAGATGGCGATAACCATTACTGTACATTGTTTCTTAATTGGCAACTGTGATATTATTACTGAAACTGTGATAGTCGATGGTTACCTGACTCATCCCTATAAAAAAGATAATACCGCCATTGCTGACAGCAAATGATGTACTTAAACCCCATTAGAGCTATGAAACATAGGATAAGTGGATGTTGACCTGTAGTTATGACGATAGGTATCTCATTAACAGTTCTATTAAAATGCCATTGCAATTTATGCAATCCTTTTAAAATTAGCCGAGGCACCAGTCAGTGTTTAATCAGTCGATCCATATGAACAGTTTGAGGCAGTGGGAGCCTGTGGATGGCAGCCAGCTCACTGGTAGCTGACTGGGATGAAGGGAGTGGCCCCGCTGTCCATCACCGAGTCTTGACTGAGCTGTTGGACAATGGGCAGGGAGGGGCGGGGCCAGCAGTCACCATCAGTCACCGTCAGCCACATCCGTCGAGCCGCTGTTTGGTCTCCTGATGGACTCGACTGAGTCAATGACTGTCAGTCCACGTCTCCTCCTCCTCCTCCTCCTCCTCCTGACTCTTCCCCTCTTTATCTCTTCCACTCGACTGCCAAGTCAATAAAACACTCAGTGGCTCAATCATAGGCTGTCTTTGTAAAGCACTGTGTTTTAATGAAGAATTGAGCGAATGCTGAATCCTTCAGTAAGTAGTTTACAGCCTCGGCAGCTGTCAGCCTGATTTATGGTCACATAATTTCAGCTATTTGCCTCAAGTTTCTTGCAGTGCCGTTCTCAAGGTCCGAGAGATCATCTCTTCAACCCCCAGAAACCCTATGTACAGTAGAACACTTAACTGTGACTTGAAATTCCTCAAGGATTCCCCTGAAAGAAAAGAAAACATGCATTGCTATAGATGAGTAGCGGGCTGTTGCAGAGGCTCCTGAAGCCACAAGGCCTCGGGGCAGCTCACCCAGTTCCCGGCGCAGGTCGGAGGTCACGACAGTCAATCACAGAGTGACCCCCTCCTGTCCCTGGCATCCTTTGTGGCCATTCAAAAAAACCTCTCTTCATGAACTACCAGTGAATAGGCTTCCAGCTGCAAAAGACAGGAAAAGACAGAAGGGAAAAAAAGGCGGAGAGGAGGGGGGCACAGGAGGGGAGGGTGTAGGAGGTGAATGAATACACAAGGCCTCTCTTCTCACTGTTATTGAAATGGAGGGGAGAACAAAACCTGCCGCCATAGGTAAAGGAAGGAGGGGTGAAAGGATGGAGAGACAGTAGCGGAATAAAGGAGCAGTGACTTGATGACGGGCAGTACGTCAACCCGGCAGAATGGACAGAGTGGCAGAGAGAGGACTTACACGTCGCCATTAAGAGGATGACGAATGGATGATTTGATCACAAACTTACAGGAAAAAAGAGGAAGAAGGTTAAAAAAAATGACAAATGTGTATTCACAGAGGAATGTTAGGGATTTTAGGGACGTGACACATACCATTCTACTTTCACAGATTGTATCATCCTAATCAGGGAGTGGTGTTTGTCATTGTGTGTGTGTGTGTGTGTGTGTGTGTGTGTAAGGTAGCTTCATACCAGACGCTGTGATGGTTTGTGATCTTAAGTGTGTGTTTCTGTGTCACAGTTTCAGTTCGAGGTGGGTCTGCTGATCGCACTGACGCTGTCGTCTTTGGTGTGTCTGAGCCGCCTCTACACAGGCATGCACTCAGTTTTGGTATGCTAGTCCTTACCTACACACACACACACACACACACACACACACATATATGCATAAAACATTCAAGCTCAACTCAGGTTTCATAATTCATATGTGTCTGGTTAAACTGTCTGGCTTAAGCTTTGAACCAATACTCTACTAAAATACTATACTAATTCAGCAGGCACTGTGTGACACAATGTTCCCTTTATTTCATGTACAAACCTTGACGCCATAATGTGAAGTTATGTTATTAAATCAGTTATGTTTAAGTACACATTTATCAGGGCAACCTCATAATTAAAAGATTTTTTTTTCTGAATATACAAAATATAATAGTGTGATATTTTGGGAAATGTGCTTATTCACTTTCTTGCTGTGAGTCAGATGAGAAGTTTAATACCACTCTTAAATCTGTCGGTTAACACGAGGCTAAAGCCAGCAGCCAGATAGCGCAGCTTAGCACAAAGACTGTAAACGGGGAAACAGCCAGCCTGGCTCTGTCCGGAGGTACCAAAATCCACCTACCAGCACCTCTGAAGCTCACTAAATAACACATGTATGAGTGTTAATTGATCTTGTCGTCTAACTCACGTGTATTTTGACCTATTGCTTAAAGCGCTCCTGGTAAAATATTGTCATTATTCTGCTTTCAGGATGTGATCTGTGGCGCTTTAATCTCAGCTATCATCATGTTCCTCACCTACCCATATTGGGAAACCTTTGACCGTTTCCAGCTCACCAGCCACATCTCCCCCATCGCGGCATTGACACTGCCCCTCTTCCTCAGTTACACATACCCTGAGCTGGACCATTACAGCACTACACGGGGGGATACCACCACCATTCTAGGAGTAGGGGCCGGGTGCTCTGTGGGATACTGGGTGAATGAGCAGCTAGGGCAGACTTTTGAACCCCAGGGGTTGCTACCTGTACCCCTACCCACACTGACAGCACATGCACTGGCATTAGGTGCTGCCCGCTTCATTGTGGGAGTTTTAGCATTAGTGGGAACTCGGCGTATTATGAAAACACTGAGCCTGCAGGTGTTGTATTTGTGGTACAGAGTGGCAAAAAATGACGACAGTGCCAGGAGGAGAAGAGAGATTGAAGTGCCGTATAAGTTTTCCACATACACAGCTGTTGGACTTGTCAATTCTATATTGGTCAATAAAGTATTCATTCTACTGGGACTACTGTGACCTATTAACACAAGACTGCTGTATAATTATCTGAACTTGCCATAACAAAAATGTACCTCATATTTATTTCAATGTGTATCAAATTACCTTTTGTTAACTCTTATACAATGAGCTTCAGCTGGGAATAATTCACAAGTGTACTTGTAAATGAGCTGAAAGCAAATAAATATTTTGCTCACATAGCAATGTCGTTTTTATGACTTCCCAGTTTGATCATTATTTGGAGCGTTGTGTATTACAGAAGCAACAAATAGCAAAAAAATGTCCACACGCCAAGTTCCCGGTTACCCCACCTTGAGCCAGACATGCACATATCAGTCAGGATAATCCTGTCAAAATCAGTTTAACTGAAACTTGGCAAATTAATTTCAACGGCACACGTCTCCCCCCCCCCCTCCTTAGTCTTATTACTTGGCAGGTTAGAACAGGCCATCTGCTACACCATATGGGCCTGGTTATTGTATGTTCAGGAGCAGTGTAGTAATGAAAGAGTTAACCTCCCTTTGCTACAGTAGAGTTTGAAGGAATGCTGGAGAACCTGTCAGACTTAATTTACAAGACAGCTTGTTATCCGGCACAGCTCAGTTTCATACTGGCTGCAACAATTTCTCCTTGAATTGACAGTGAACATCAACATAAACAGTGGAAGTCTGTGTAATGAACCTGTGCCTCTAACAACGTGCACTACAAAAAAAGATTCAAAGCTAGAAAGTCAGAAGTTATAAAGGCTTTATTTGATGTTTGAAAGCAAGAATATGTTGTACTTGTATCAAAGGATAAACAGCATTTTCAAATGAAGGACCTGAGCTTTCATTATTTTATTACATGGACGTTGGAATAGTAGTTGAAAATTGTGTTTCATATTACATCACCTATAAACACCAGAAAACATGAGATGGTACCATCAGTGATTTTATACTGTCGATATGATTCAGATCTTGTTGAAGGCAGCCACATCTACAGACTGAACATAATCCTCGAAGGCGGTGATGGCTTCCTCCAGCAGATCGGTGCCCACTTTCTCATCCTCCACCACGCATCCTATCTGGAGCTTCTTGATGCCGTAGCCCACTGGGACCAGCTTGGACTGCCCCCACAGCAGCCCGTCCATGCTGACGCTGCGGACGCACTGCTCCAGCTCGGCCATGTTCGTCTCGTCGTCCCAGGGTTTGACGTCGAGCAGGATGGAGGACTTGGCGACGAGAGCTGGCTTCTTGGACTTCTTGGCAGCATATTCAGCGAGGCGCTGCTCCTTGATTCTATCCGCCTCGGCGCTCTCGGCCTCGTCGTCCGAGCCAAATAGGTCAATGTCATCGTCGCTGGCGTCGCTTGTCGTAGCTGGGAGGACAAACTGACTCTTAGCTGACGGGAGGCTGGCTCTTTCCCTCTGAAAAGACTTGATGTGGTTATACCAGCGCATGAGGTGACAGAAGGTCGAGCAGGGCGCAGAGGGGATGGCGTCAAACATTGCCATGTCAGCCTGGGACGCCGCAAAGCCCTCTATGTAGCTTTTGTCTGCCAGAAAATCATTGAGCGATTTAAGGCCGGCTGCCGTGCTCACGTCCCCAAACGCGGTTTTTGTGGAAGTTGGACGGGATGACGGGGCCTGCAAGGATTCGTCTTGCGTGGGGAACTTGTGCTCGATGACTTCCTGCATGGGGACGTCATGTGTGAGGGTGGTTTCTGCAGTGTGGCCACTGGAAGAACCAAGGCAACAAAGCAACAGGTAATGAGTCACTGAGTTGAATTACCATGCACTAACCCCAAAGCACAAGTAACCTAAATTAAGACCAGGCATGCATGTACGAGCCTACACACAGATGCACACCATTCACATCGAAAACACAATAGAGTCTCGTTAAGTTTTCCTTCTTCTGCAGCCTTGTTTATAATACATAAAACACAATGGCAGCACATAATGATGCTGCACATATTCTTTATCCTTTAGTTTCCTAATGCAACAGCTGACAGATAATCTGCAACACACTTCAACCACAAAAGCCAAACACCGGTTATCTTTTTGAAAAATTTCAAGCCTCAGATATTTTCCTCATGAATCTCATTGCTTCCTGTTTTTGTCTGACTTCTTTGTATTTTTGAGTAGGAGTTTAGGAAGGTGAAATCACAGGAAGGGCTCGATGTCCATCTCCAGGGCCGAGCAGGGCATGGTCAGCTCAAAGCGGTTGATGACATCCGGGTGGAGGACCCCGAGACGCCCTACGCTCTTTCCACGGGCAAAGATCTCTGCGCAGCGACCGGGGAAAAAGGTGGAATCTAAGAGAAAAAAGAAAACAGATCATCATTATTACATCATGACTTTAAGTGAGAAGTGAATTTTATAACACCTCCACTTGGCACCTCTTCTCTTACTAAAGCCCAGACTGCCAGGGAACTTTACATCCTTTTGTAGCTTCCTTTTCTAAAACAACAATTATCACCTTCAGTTTTCATCCTGACAAACTATTTTTGACCAGTGTGTTACTATCTAACATGCCATCTGTTTGATCTGGCTGCTTCTTGGATCATGTTTCTGCCACTACATAGTTGAAACATGCACACTGTAAAATGTATTTGCACTTGCAGAAGCATTCATTTTTCTATTAAGTATTGATGACATCCCTGGTGATGAGCGCTCACCATATCACAGAGATCATGAGTCATACAGTGTGGGCGGTACCGTGCTGGCTTTCTTGTTCCTAGATTTTCTCTTGATAATCATTTGTTCACCAACATTGGTTATTAATGATTCATTTTTCCACGGAAAGCCCTTTAGGAAGTGAAAAACGTAGCTTTATCAGGGTAGAAGCAGGATCGCTGTTGGTTATGTGAAAATGCCACAGGTCATTTACTCTAAAGCAACTACCTTTGCAGGCCATTTGATCATAATTAGATTTTCTGTCTCGGTCACTTTCATATACACACATTTCTCCTCTTCTGATTAAAATCTGATGGTTAGTATGTACAGTCAATGTGAAAGGATCCCTTTGTTCAAAAACACCAACATGCAAACAGACAGAAAGACGGACTTGTCAGAGATTTAACAAGATACAGGGGTTGCCATGACAACAGCCCCACACACAGAGACATGACATTCTCCCAGAGTGCACTGCTTCTTCCCACGCTGGGAAATGGGTTCCAGAGCCCACTACTTAGATATTCACTCATCACTATGGATGAAGGCTTACCAAACACATGGACTGTACTTTCAAGCGCGCGCGCGCGTGCGTGCGTACGTGCGTGCGTGTGTGTGTGCGTGTAGTGTGTGTGTAGGCAACTGAAGCTGAAAGTTCTATCATTTATTTTGGTTGCCTGTTCTGTGTCTGTTAGGTGTATTAAATCAGTGGAATGTGCTTTTGTCGGTTCACACGTCATCTACTTGTACCATGAGCAGGATGCCATGGCAACTATATAAATAGCTCTGGTACATCTTAAATAACCAATCAGTCAATGAAAATCCTACACTTGAGCCAGGCCACTTTCCGCCCACTCTCCTCCAACTTTCAGCAAAGCTCTCAGCGGAAAGGAGAATTAGACGGTTGTATCAGATAACCAATATAACTGGCTGATGTTGCCAACATTTTGCCATAGGATTTATGACTATTGGAGACAACTGGATATAAAGTTCACACAGGTTCTTACTGAAGCAACAAAAACTTGCAGTGAAATGAAGGCCTCATCCTGCATGAAGGACCTGCTAACACACCTAAATGGATTATTAGTATCAGTGACTTTAATTGACGGTCATCATTTCTGTTGGTTATGATAACATTGTGCTCACCAAAGTAACTGTAGATATAGGAGAATGCGGTGACATGTCTAAAACAGACAAACAAAAATTCCAATGGGAAAAATAACACGAGCACTCGGACGATCAGGTAAAGAACAAGGCTGGCGATATTCTATATTTTTGGTTACTGTCGGCAAATCCCATGAAAAGACCAAAACCATCAATGTGTTAGTCCTCATAGCTCCAAGCCTATTTACTAGGGGTGTGACGAGACACTCAGCTCACGAGACGAGACACAATATTGGGTTCACGAGACAACATTTTAATACTATTTTAAAGAAAACTTCAATGATAAAATATGACTGGAATCGAAAGTCACAAAATGAAAAAACGAGAAAAGGTTTTGCCACAAACTCAAATAGCTTCTCTCCTGTATAACAAATCTCTTCAGACCTAATATCTGCAGCGTTTCCACCGGGAATCCAAAATGCTGCCACACAAACCTTTTTACGATACTGTCCCTCTGTAATAACAAAGAATATTTCAGTTGTAAAAAATAATACCAAACCTATTTATCCTATTCATTTAGAACATCATCCCTCTCCCTTCCCAAACCCGTCCCTACAACCTATTAAATCAAATAATTATTCATTTTCTTTACACTGCACTGGAACTTTTATTCTTGTATTTGTATCTTATTCTATTTTAGACCGTTTTTAATTGCTCTTTCATGTTTAATGTAAAGCTTTTTGAATTGCCTTGATGCTGAAATGTACTATAGAAATAAAGTTGCCTTGCCCTCCAACTTCAGTCTGTCACCAGGGCAAGAAAACGCTTTTGTGCCTGTCAGTCAGTGACCAGGGTATAGAGAAAGCTGTTGGCCTGTCTCATTTGGAATCAGAAGTGTAACGTTAACTGCACCGCAATCTCGCCATTATATTATATTATATTGCAGCAAACGCTGTCTGCGTTAAGTTTTGAATTCTGTAACCACATTTATGACCGCTTTACCGGCCTTGCCGTGACTCACTGTGACTTGAACAAGCTGCAGAGGCGACGTAGTCTCATTCGTCTGCACCGCAGCTCTGCGCGTGTGTCAGCGCTGAGCTCTCTGTGTAACATGCAGAGGACAGAGAAGCTCGCAGGTACCGACATTTGGCACCGATTGATTTAACGTGAATCGGTCCTTGGTAGTACCAATTTAATTCTGCACTCGTGTACTGATATCTCAAGACAACTTTTCACCTCGACGAGAAATATTGTCATGTTTTAATATCGCGAGATCTCGTCACACCTCTGCTATTTACATCTACTAAAGACATACATGTCAAGAAGTTTCATTTCTTAAAACAAGACTAAAAAAGGGATGGGCACTGTAGTTTTTAACAAACGTTACTTGAACGAGAGATAATGGTGCATTTGTTAGGAACTATTTTGAGCTGCGGAATACACATTTGTTGCTCTACTAAGTATTTACTGCAGCAGTACGCCGTATGTGGCATTGAGTCAAAGTGTGTGTGCGTGTGTGTGTGTGTGTGTGTGTGTGTGCGCGCGCATGTTCATGATAATTAAGGAACATGTCACCCAGTGCAACAGTGTTAGCCTGGTCCTACCCATAGACTGTATATAAGAATGGACCAACAGATCCCGTGTCTCTGGACGGAGACCAGTGAAGGCCTTTAGAAGCACTTTTCCGGTGAGCGCTGAGCGTTACTGCGCAGCCTCCAACTGAGAGAGACGACGTAAATGTGACGTGAGCAACGTGTCTGAAAGTTGGAAGTCTTCTGGTAGCTGTGCCAAGAGAAATCTCAATCATTCCCAATCTTGCAGAGATGGAGAGTGTATGTATATGTAAGGAGATAACATGGACACAGGCTAATTATTGCTAACTAAAATGCTAGTTAACATTAGTAATTAAACTTAAACAGCTAATGTAAGTCTAAACTGTCTGCGAGCTTCTCCTGTTCTATACGGTAATTCCTCTACTATGGGACAGTAAGTCGCGTGGTTATGACACAATCATTAGCCTATTTTTACAAAAACGTCTGCTACGGAGCCATAACGTGAGGTACAAGGTAATGGAGCCTTTTATACATTGTCATGTTTCTTTAGAAATAAACAATGGACAAATAAAGTCTTTAAACGCTTCAGATGTAAAGTTATTTGCTGTCAAAGTGACGCCAAAATGAATGGCAGTCAATGGAATGCTAACGGGGGGTGATCACTTTGTAGAATCAAAATGGCGCCATAGGAGATTCGAGCTCTGAAGCGAAGCTTACCCCCTTGGTCCTACCAGACTCTCGTGCATTTCATCTGTACAGAGACATACTGAAGGAAAATGAAAATTGAGCGGAAGTACGTAGGAGGGCGGAGCCAGGCTACAACAGTGTGGCTCATTGATGTGTATTTAATAGTTTCTGGACAACAACTGAGCTCTACAGCACGACGAAATTGGATATATCAGTCTATAGATACACAGACAATACTTGTTAGTAGTTTCATTTCATTTTGGTTGTGGTCTTTGTACGACGACAATAATACATACATATTAGCAATTCATTTGCAGGGCAATTTTTTTTTTTTTTTTTTGCATTTGTTTTTGGTTCACTCTCACTGCTCTTATAGACATTTTCGGCAGGCAGCTGTTTTCAGAAAAAAAAAGTTCTAGAAATCAACTCTGCGCTACCTGCTCAGCACCAAACGGTAGACAGACAAAGTTACTGACTAGCTGGTGAACAGTGTTATTATGGATCCCACGTAACTTCTAGGCAAGTCCCACCCTACGATGCAGCTCGATTGGTTGGGGTTAGGCATTGTAGTGTGTGAATGTTATTGCAGGACGGGTCTTGCCTAGAAGTTGCGTGGGTTCCATTATAACGCTAGTGAACATAGTGGAGCATTTAGCAGCTAATGAGCCAGATATTTTCCCCAGGAGTTGGTAGAAAACAGAGCTAAAAGAGGTGGACAGAAACATGACTCCAAATGAATGATAATGTTTCTCTACAACTGCTGGATAGAGCTGGGAAATATATCGATATTATATCGATATCGTGATATGAGACTAGATATCGTCTTAGATTTTGGATATCGTAATATGACATAAGTGTTGTCTTTTCCTGGTTTTAAAGGCTGCATTACAGTAAAGTGATGTACTTTTCTGAACTTACCAGACTGTTGTAACTGTTCTATTATTTGCCTTTTCCCCACTTAGACATTATGTCCACATTACTGATGATCATTTATCTAAAATCTAAGTGTGAAGATATTTTGTTAAAGCACCAATTGTCAACCCTAGAATATCGCCGCAATATCGATAGAGGTATTTGGTCACGAATATTGTGATATCTGATTTTCTCCCTATCGCCCAGCCCTACATCTGGATGTATAAATAAGCAAGTATGCCATATTAACTTAAAAGGTGATGACATGTGAATGTTGTGTTTGTAGCTTGTTTCTGCTGCCCAAGTGACCAAAAAAGATTATTATTATTATTGTAGATTTAAATAAACAAACAAACGACAGTACTACTAACCTTCAAAAATACATACAAACTGAACACTTGAGGTCAATTACTGAGCAAAGAAAGAGTCACATGAACGCTTTCCTGATGGAGAATATGGGCCAAGACTTTGCATTGGACACAGTTGTTGAGTGAAACACGGGCATCTGCCTCTTAAGTGGTTTCTTCCTCCACTTCTGATCCCCTGACCTGCTATTTTATCCTTTTTCCCTCTGCTGAGTGGAGGAAACTCAGCTGACATGTATTCCCTCAGCCCCTCACTCTCTCTATGCTGGGAGTGATGGGGAGTTAGCTGTAGTTCTGTTTTGCCCTGCTGATCGACACATCCTGAGGGTGTGTGTCTGTGACAGGTGAGCTCCTAGACTGGGTCAGGACCTTGTAATGGGGTTAAGGACACGCTGACATATGGGAGTTGGGCTAATGGTGCATTAAGTGTGGAAAAAAAAATTGGCAGAGAAGATAGACTGAGTGGGAGTGAGTGTCCAGTGTGTTATGCATTAGTGAATACTGTGAGAGCATTTCAGCTCGCTTGTGTGTGTGTGTGTGTGTGTGTGTGTGTGTCAGATGGACAGTCTAAAGCACCCGTGGGTGGGTGTTGTATGTGCCAGTCTCAGCCTTGCTGCTCAGCATTGCAGTGGGTGACGTGACTCCTATGCACTCTACCACACTGCAGACTTTACATGCTTTCATACCTTTTCTTGCCTCCCCCACCCTCTTCTCTAGTCTCATCTCATATCCGCTCCCCTGGCAGCCTTCCCTTCTCCTCACTGCTCTCATTCGCTGATACTTGAGCCCATTGATTTGCAGTCTGAATGGGCCAACAGAGTAGACATGCTGCAGTGTGACCTTGGAGCATGCAAGTCAAGGGGAGAGGGGGGAAAAGAGGTGGGTGGAGAGGTAGACAGGGTGGAGTGAGAGAGAGAGAGAAAGAGGAAGGACTGAGCGAGGAACACAACACTCAAATGTTGTATGAGAGTCTCTCTGGGAAAATGCACGCAGATTGGCCTGTGCAGTGCGTCAGACCCTTGAGTCGAACCTTTCGGATTACTAATCTTGCAGGAACAGATCGGATGCATCAGAAAGATGAAACCCAACTTGGCCAAGCCGTTTAAACACAGCTTTACTGTATTTCAAGTATTATTGTGCCAGTCACATGGCACCACTGGTAAATGTCAAATCAACTTGGACTCTACAGTTTACAGGACTGTTTTTCTCCATTAGTGTGAAAAACAGCCTTTCAGAATGAAGCTCATCGAAGGTCTCAAAGACTCGGAGTGCTGATGCAACATGACTGACCTAGCCATCTCACTCATGATGAAACTTCAGAGAGAACACATTTGCACTCTTCCTTTAATGCATTTCATCATTAGAGACACAGCGAAGTTGTCTGAAATTAGTTCTTGGCCCATAACCCATGAACCATGAGTGACAGCTTTAATTTGTATTGAGCCAAGCGATGACAGAACATTGTACATCACTGCTATTTGGTATCCATCATCGACTGAGCAGCGTTATCTTGATGTATTAGGGTAAGGTGACGAATTGGAGATTTTGGAGGTAGAAGAGAAGATAAATGAAATGGAAATGAGGGAATTGTGGTTCAGAGGGGATAAAGAGTGGGCCAGAGTTTATTTTTTATTTTATTTTTTAAGTTAAAGCCCATGACGTAAAAGTAACACGTTCATTTGTAGCTTCTTATTGTATGTCTTTTTAAAGTGGTTTCTATTTTAAATGAATTAAACCTATCAAATGAAATGAAGCACCTTTTTTTAATCATTAAAGCGTAGCTCTCGCCAAAATGCAACCTAGGGTCTTTTTGTGAATATACACGAGTCAAACTTTCATTTAAAAGCATAATTAGGACGGAAAAAAACACTTAAGATTGCCCGTATTCTCGTTTTCGGCCTTTTGAATGCGAGTGCTGGGGGCACTACTATTATAGCATCAAAATCACTATTTTTAAAACACTAAGGAGGCTCGACACAACATGAAACTTTGCTCGAAGTATCACCAGGGGCTCTACACATGAATCGAGCATGGAGAACATTGTTTGTGTACACACAGTTTACTGAAAAGAAAGGTTTTAACAACTCACTGTAGCTATTGGTTTTTCCGGTCGCTGCCATCTAGTCATTCAAAAAGAGTCGATCTCTGAATGCAACTTAACAGGGAGGAGAGTAAAGATGGAAAGCTCCTGAAGCTTAGTTCCATATAAATGCACGGATAATTTGTTGTTTTGTCGTTAGTGAAAAACAACATTGACCTTGTAGTTGAAAACGGAGCCTCATATAAGAATGACATTTCCTCCTATGGGGTCCGTTCATTCACATTCGGAGATCGACTCTTTTTGAATGGCTAGATGGCGGCAACCGGAAAAACCAACAGCTACAGTGAGTTGTTAAAACCTTTTTTAATAAACTCTGTGTAAACAATGTTCTCAATGCTCGATTCATGTGTAGAGCCCCTGGTGATACTTCGAGCAAAGTTTCATGTTGTGTCGAGCCTCCTTAGTGTTTTAAAAATAGTGATTTTGATGCTATCATAGTAGTGCCCCCAGCACTCCCATTCAAAAGGCCTTTTGACTGAAAACGAGAATACTGTAAATCTTAAAAGTGGCGTTTCCGTCCCAATTATGCTTTTAAACAAAAGTTGGACTCGGGTATATTCACAAAAAGACCCTAGGTTGCATTTTGGCGAGAGTTGCGCTTTAAGTACCTTTTACAACATTTTGTCATAAAAAGTATGTTGTGTTGGTTCCTTCCATAGGCAGTAGAAAATGGAGGCTCAATGACCTGTAAGCTATGCACAGTGTGAGGTATCGTTTTTATAAACGATATATAATCTCATATCTCACTCACAGTATCACTTTACCAGATAGAACGCACAAGTGACATTTACCTGATGTTAGCGTCAGTAGTTTTGACTACAAGTCCTATCTGTTTAGTTTTAGCTTGTGTCAATTGCACAGAAAAACATAGACAATGCCAGACGGCATCAGATGACACCAGAAAAGAGAAGGCTGTGTGACTGTGCACACAACATTTTCATTTGAATGATTCAGTCTAAAGACATCCATGGAGCTGTGTAGTGATGGTCAAATGAAGCTTCGCGAACCATTGTCTTTATTTTCTGAGCTCACTAGATGGCGCTCTCTGTTCAAAGAAAAAAAGGTTAAAGGAATGGCAATTCAGTGTGTTTTCAACCCTTTGGTGAACAGAGAGCGCCATCTAGTGAGCTCAGAAAATAAAGACAGTGGTTAGCGAAGCTTCATTTGACCATCACTAGAGCTGTGACCGAGTGTTTTTGGTTCATTACAATGCTGTGTAAAAAGTCTGGTGGTATATTAATTTAATCAGAGTGTAACCACGGGTTTAGTGAAAAAAAATTCCAAACATTTGGACAATCATTTCTCCTTTGCCTGGGTAAATCAGACCAAAGTAAACATCTTATTGACCATGCTGGATTGTAGGGCTGAACGATTTTTGAAAATAATCTAATTGCGATTTTTTTCCCAAATACTGCGATTAGATATTTGATTATTTTTTTAAGCTCTTTGTCTTCTGTATTATTCAACAAAGACAAACAATAAATCATTCATTCATAGTATGAACAACACACAATTACACACTAGACAGTTAAATACATAAAAAAAAAAAAAAAAATATATATATATATATATATATATATATATATACACACACACACACACACACATACATACATATATACACACAGTGTATTTTTTTTACAGTGCACAGAGAGGAGCTGCCTCCAGCCCCTCCCCCTCGTGAAGTTGCGCGCTGCCGTGTGCACTTGCTCAGAGAGGCTATCGTTACGTTAGCTAGTTGCTGGTGTTCTTGCCGTGGGATTAACTGTACTAATAAAACTGTTGAAACACCGCGGCCACGCTGCTGTGAAAGCTCCCCGAACGTCATTTATCAGTCTGGTTGTTACCCCTCTCAGTGGCAGCTCCTCCACTCATATCTTTATAACGGAGCTAACCGCTAAGCGGAGCTAACCGCTAATCAGAGCTAATCGTTGCCAACCGAGCCTTGAGTTCTGTGTGCCTGTATCCATTAACTGCATGTATGGACTCGAGCCCGAATAAAACCCTTCATTTTATTAAAATGGCTGTAGAAGTTTTAAACTACAACTCAGAGTTGTTTGAATGACAGAAATCAGCTCAAGGTACAGTGTAGTGTTAGCGTGCTAGTTGATGCTTTCTCTGCGGAGTGCAGACTGATTTGCTCTCGCGAGTCATGTGACCAAATCGCAGCCTTTGCGATTAGGAAATCGCGCTTGTCAAACTTAGATTCTCAATTTACTCAACTTTCTAATCAAAATATGTTGAGAGATAAATGTGTAAAGAGATAAATAGCCAACCATTTATTTAAAAATAGAAGAAAAAAAAAATAATAATTGAAATACTCTAACAATTATAGCCCGGGTGATACTGGATTTTATAGGCTGATACGATATTGATATTTGGAAGCTAAAGATATATTGTCCGATAGTAATTTGTTTTTCTCTGTTCAACAAAGGTGAATGACCTCAAAACTAGCTTTGCATTCCGGCACTGCAATTTCTTGTTACTTATCAGCTGACATATACAGCGATACGATATATCTAAAATAAGCTAATATTGTCAGATTGATCTGTCTAGCTCTAGTTACAATAATATGAAGCATATTAAACCAGAAAAGTGATTAAGCAGTTTAAAGACACATCAATCACCCTTTTTAAGTGCAACAGAACTCTCTCATCAAAACCAAGTATCTCATTATAAAAGTATGCATTTATATTTTTAGCCCATGTCTCTGCCACCTTTATCAATATTATTGTTTTCTCTTGTATACCAAATTCTTTGGCCATCCCCTCCATAGATCTAATCGAAACTAACAGCAAAATATTGCATGTCATTGCCATGGAAACTGTGCCCCCTCAATAAACTAGGGTAAACGCGCCTGGGTAGCTCACCTGGTAGTGCGGGCGCCCATATAGAGGTTTACTCCTCGATACAGCGGCCGTGGGTTCGACTCCGACCTGCGGCCCTTTGCTGCATGTCATTCCCCTCGCTCTCTCCCCTTTCAAGTTTAAGCTGTCCCATACAAATAAAGGCCTAAAAATGCACACAACACCCTGGTAACAAACAACAATGCAGTCGCTGCTAGAATGGATTTACATAACTCACATGACACAGATTTATTTGTTCACCGGCTTGGCAGGTAACTGAACATGTTCTTAATCACAGGGGTTAAAATCCCTGGGATTTTCTCCTCCCTGTATTTTAAAGCTATTTACCACCAAAGCGACCCCTTAAGTATATTCATATAGACCTGACTGTTAGTTTTCAACCCCCTCCCTTTCAAGGCTTCTTACCCTCTGCAGCCTGGATATGGTAGCCGTCCACGCGGGCCGACTTCACCTCCAGCAGTTCCATGGTTCGGTCCAGCAGGCCATGGATCACCTCGAAGCCCGGACTCTTGTTGTAGTAAACAGCACAGAAACGCCGGCTGTTCCTCGCCCCGACATCTGGTTGGTGGGATGGTGGGGTGTCAGGGACATTGAGAAAAGGGCTATACAATATCAAGCCAACATTGTTTTTTATATCTATCTATCTATCTATCTATCTATCTATCTGCCAGTAAGTGTCAATCAAGACTACAGTGGTCGTCTATGGTAAACTCTTTACTCAAATTGATTAAAATAAGACAATTTGTTCAGATTTCTCACAAGTGTATACATTTAAATCATATTAATCATATCACGTAAGTAACCAACAGACTTTTAGCATCCTCTTATCTAAAAGATGTTTAGATGTGAAGAATAAACTGGGTACTTATTAGTAATATTGTTATTTTTATTAACATTGTCAAACTACATCTTGACCACCTATTATCAGCTTGCTCGATGGTTTTTTAAGCCCCCAACGTCGACTTCAAGGCAGCGCTGCGACCGCAGACTTCAAGGCACCTAACCCTAACCATTGCCTAATCCTAGTGCCTTCTAGGCCATGGCCTACGAACTTAACAACGTCCCCCACACCACACACCTACCTCGTAGCCAACCAGGTGCCTGGGTTTACTTTGATGCGTGTGTGACCAAATATAATTGTATTTGTATTATATTGTATCAAACATGCTGTGTGTTCTCATGTATTTACTCTATATCACACGTGTCAAACTCAAGGCCCATGGGCCAAATCCGGCCCTTGCTAATTTTGATCCGGCCCCTATATACATTTAGGTTCACAATACATTTTGGCCCACCTAATTTTTGTCACTTTTCACTTTTTTTTTTAAAGTGCCCATATTATGAAAAAAATCACTTTTTCTGGGATTTGGGGTGTTATGTTGTGTCTCTGGTGCTTCCACACACATACAAACTTTGAAAAAAATCCACCCATGCTGTTTAGAGTGAGATACGGTTTCTGAATGTGTCCTGCCTTCAGTCTCTGGGTGAGCTGTTCAAAATTGGCACGGCTTGTGACGTCACAAGCTGAAACGAGCAGGCTAACCGCAACCATTAGCTCGTAGCGTTAGCGTTAGCATGCTAATGCTAACGCTAACACTAGCATGCTACCTCATTCTCAATAGCAAAGCACTGCTACAACACACACAAGTTCACCATAATCTACAAAACAACTACTTACATGTGCGCCCTCATTTAGAAGTCTCCCAGCTAATCCTGCCTTGTAACTGACCGAAGTTGTAGAAACAGCCTTTCTTTTACTGTCTATGGAGCTAGCTAGCTGACATGATCTACATCTGAGCTACTGCACGTGCGAGTGCAATCAAAGATAGTACAGAAGAAGAAGAAGAAAAGAGGTCTCACTCTGTAGCTAAAACAGAGACCAGCTGAAAAGAGGATCTGCAGCAGTGAGAGAGAGCACTGCAGTACAATAAAAAGATGGTGTTTTTTGAAAATTAAACCATGTAAACCTATTCTGGTACAACCTTAAAATACAATTATGAACCTGAAAATTAGCATAATATGGCTGCTTTAAATGCTTTTTCCAAACGTTTTTGGCATTTTCCATGACATTTTTACCAACCAAACTGTAAGTGAGAAGACTATATGAGACATGCAATAATACAGTCAATGATATTTGACTTTTCCCATGACATAAAAGCAATAAACTCTATGTCTGTCCCTTGATATGATTCTCATTTTCTAGTGTGGCCCTTAGGGGAGTTGAGTTTGACACCCCTGCTCTATATGTTCACAGTTTCCACTGAATAAACTGACAGAGCTGTTGAGAGCAACAGGGTTTCAACTGTTTTAATGGTGTGTTAGGTACAGTGTGTACGTGTTATCTAAGACAAAATGATTTTCTCCCCTTCGCCTACCTTTGGTCTCATCCTTCAGCACCACGTCAGATATCTCAAACAGTTTGAGGGGAAGGGGCATCTTCCTGTTGGACGCTATGGTTTTCAGCAGGCCTGGCAACAAGGTGGTGCGCGCCACCTGGTGGTGATAAACAGTGGTGAAGCTGGATACATACATATAGCTACAATCTTTCAGAGAGGACAAGAGTGCCCACTTCTGGAGAAACACCACCACAGTTTATGGTTTTGACTTTTTAAAACATTCCTGCATCATTGTCTATGTTATTAAATTAATACTTTCCATTACTTTCCTGATTTTTCATAATTAATAAGATTTTTAGTAAGAAAAATGAACTAAGAAACAAATTAGTATAATTTTCTTGACGTAATGTCAACATTTTTTAATGAGTTCACAGAAATAAATATTGCAACACTTAAATTATGTCCCTGGACATAATTTGCGTACTAATTTGCAAAAAGCTACTTTGTGTTGTGACCAGAAGATTGGTTTCACTTCTGTACTGACATTAGTTAGCAAGGTGATTTTTCAGATGGCACAGAACTACCTTAAAGTGTCCACGAAGCACAGAGAATATATTACAACTTTACCCAAGTATGTGCAATATGAACATTAAATATGCAAAAGTGAAACTGTACTCATCTTCTTCTGCACAACTGCAAATACATTTTGGAGCCAAAAGGGACAGCACAGGCCTTTAAATGACCATTTATTCTCTTGTCTCATGACAAATTCAGATAAAGGCCTTTCGGATTAATTTGAGCCCACATGATCTAGCTGCAGGTTGTTGTTTTTTTTTTTAACCAAATCATGGCTGGGTAGAAAATGAAATTTTCAGTTTCAGGTTAACTTTCCTTTGAGGCTAGAAGATTATTCTAAATCTATAAATAGTATATATTTTCTTGTTTTCAAACAATTCTGCAGAGGTGCAACGTATTAAAGCATTGTAGAGTTATTTACACAATCTCATGTTATATTCTTACTGACCTGGAACTCAGCTGTCTTGGGGTTGGAGATATGAACCGCCCTGGTCTCTGAGATCTTTTTCCCAAGCTTGTCTGCTACATCTTCTTCAGAACACTACAGGAAGAAAGAGGGACAAATTCCTTTATGGAGGCAAGACAATGTAACTTTTTGGCTAAAAGTGATGGTTATGGGATAATGCTAAATGCTACTGTTTAGCTAACCGTACTATAACAGTCACACATGTGGAGCACAGTCATAAACTTGTTATACAGCAATATTTAACCCAAATTTGCAAATATTAGCTAACATTAGCCACCATAAGCTCATACCAGACCAAATAAAGCTGTAGCAACAAAACCCCTAAGGCTGCTTATGAATTCAGCTTTTCATTCATAAGAGGAAGACTGTTTTATTTCTTCCCTTAAAAGATGTGTGCCTTTGTGTTTTTTTCTTACTAGGGCAAAGTTGAGGGCTTCCGTGAATCCAGCAGCTGCCAGGTCTTGTCTCAACAGCTCTGTCAGTTTATTCAGTGGAAACTGTCAACATATAGAGTAAATACATAAGAACACACAGCATGTTTGGTAAAATACAATGACATTTGGTTACACAGGCATCAAACATGTAGAAGTTAAACCCAGGCACCTGGTTGGCTACGGTGTAGGTGCGTGGTGTGGTGTGGGGGACATTGTTGAATCCGTAGGCCATGGCGGCGTCCTCCATGATGTCACAGGCGTGGATGACGTCTGACCGTGTAGGCGGGATCTCAACCTCGATCTCATCACCAACACCTGTAGCCTGGGAGCGCAGACACATCTTGGTCAGCAGCTGGGCTATTTTCTCAGTTGATTCACTGTCAGGAGAACACAAAACAAACACTATTAATAACACTATTAAAAAGTAGGACTTATTAAGGTTTCTAACAAAATAATAATGAACACCAAGAGAATTTGGTGCAGACCAGTCATACAAGTCATGTACAGATTGTCTGCCTCAGTCTCTCCACAGTGGAACATTTGATGCCTTAATAAAAAGTTTGGAGTTCGTTACAGAAATCAACTAAAATATTTTGAAGCAAAATGAATATTCTACTCACAATATCATCATTATGGCTTGACAGTTTACTGAGAGGTTGGACAAAGTTTTCCTTTTCATTTTTTAATTTTCTTTTTCATTATTTTATTGGCATATTTTGACATGGAAACAGCTACAGTTGAGTAGATAGGAAAATTCTCTCACTCCGCCAGCTGCCTCAGGGTCTTTATGCAGGTTGCTGTCAGGGGGAACATCCTCTACTGTAACAGACTGCATAACATCACCTGTATACGGCTCCTATTTCTTGTCTTGTATCTCCCTGACTGTCACTACCAGTTAACCGCCTCCCATCTAAGACGTGAAGTGGTTTGCTTTAGCAGAACGTTTTATAGCGTTGAACTTTATGTCAAACCATTCCCTCTTAATTTCTGTTACACAGTACAGCGCTGCTCTGATGACACATTATTGGTGAGAATCTTTTGTATTGTTTTGGGTCCCATAATACTAAACTGACACTGCTATATCTGTTGTGTTTTTTTCTGCTGATTTCTGAAAGCAGGACTTGAAAGCTCTATAGTGTGAAATTCTTTTTTTTTTACTTTTAGGTGGAATTTTTGTGAATGAAAGTTGCCCCCAAACAGAATGGAACAAGCAGTTTCATATAGCTATTTAGGGCTGTCAATTGTGCAAATGATCATATCTCATGAACACATTTCCTCATGAACAAGTGGCATTCATCAGTTTGAAATGAGCGATTTACAACAAGTGTCTTGGGACACTTGTATGAGAAAACCTCTAAGAAAAAAGTAAGAGAAGTTTAAGATATAAAATGTTCTTGCATGAGGCCCAATGTAATAATGCAATCCAATACTACAGCCCAAACTATAATCTGAGAAGTTTATATTTGTCGGTACTGTCTCAGAGAGGTATGAACAATGTGGTCATTTATGAGGCTGTAGTTAGTGGTGATACTGATATTGAGGTGTTTCTAATATTCTGTTCTTCTCATATTACAAAGGATTTGTTGCAGGGCTGCTGTTCCAGATTGTGTTAGATAGTACAGGTGTACCAACTCAAACCGGTCAGTCTGTGAATTTGCATGTTGATGCAAAACTTGTGACAAAGCAAAATCTTAACAAACATTTACCTGCAGGCACTTTCCATATATTTTACTTTGATCTTGCACTATTATACAGAGTAGGTCCAAATGACTCACTTGATGCCCACTTTTTGGTTGATGAACTCACTGGACAACTTCTCCTTCCTGTAGGCCAGCTCCTAAAGTACAGACCAGGAAAGAAAACCAGAGAATTAGGAGACTAAAGAAGAAATTCATGTCACATAAATAAATAAAAAATATTAAGGACACAGCGCAAGACGGTTGTAGTGAATACAGTACTGGGTATTTGCAGGTCTTGCCGTCTGGGTACACCACCTCAGCCTCCTCTACCCTGAAAGAGCAACAGAAGCAAATATCACTATCTATGTAATCCTCTTACACTTTAGTCATTTATTTATCTTTTATGATGGTATTGGGTATATGTACATCACCTAATATGAAGAGAAAACATCAGTATCTTGAACATAGGGCATATGACACAAACCCTCTATAAGAGAGACTTTAGGTTTTAAGTAATTACTGTTATTCAGGGTTGGTAAAGCTCGGCATATTTCATGCCGTCTGAAGATGAAAAAAAGGTAACACTTGGAAATATTGCACAAAGAAATGCCATCACATCCATTATGGACACTTTACTGTATGTTCATGGTAGCTAATTCACTTGAAGGAGGTGGTCAAAGCAGGACTGTTTTCAGCAAGACAATGCAAACAGGACATTTTTGTAAATGAGCAATTCTTTAAATCTGGAAGATGAGGCAAACATGTTTTAAATGATCAGCATCACCATTTTATGGCTCTAAGCAAGTGTTTCACAATAACCAGAGAATTTCATCTTCCACCTCCAAAATGCTGTTGTTCTTGTCCGTCAACAAGCTAGTATCTGAGCCAGATATGGGACTTACGTGAAAGGCTGTGAACAATACTCGCTGAACATGGTCACCATCATGTCCAACACGATCTTTGCCTGGAGAAAACAAGAGAACAAGCTCAAGTCTGTTTTCCTTGATAACATTGACAGGACAACATGTTCGGTTCTCCTCTCAGTAGTACCTTGGTCAGGTCGGTGGCTGTGCACTCAACAAAAACGTTCTTGGTCTTTAGGGTGATTTTTGAATGGTCACCTGGAAAAACAAAAGATTAATATTATAAGACTAGATCATATATTTTAAGGTTGTTTTTCTTTTTTACCTTGGAATTCTAAAGTTCACATTTACTTTTTCTTTTAAAACTTTAGCTCATGATTGGCTGGTTAAAGCTATAGTGACTGGTTTCTGCCGCCCCCATGAGGAATTCTAAGTAATGACAACCAAACTGTCGCAAGTCACATAATACAAACTTTACGTAATATCAAAAAGTTACGCACTAAAGCTTTAACCATATTTATTTAGTTGAAGCTTTGGATTTAAAAAAACCTGATGTAATAGGTCAGATCTCTTTGTGTGACAGGCAGAAAACATAGCCAGAACTGAAGGCAGACACATGAAGACAGAGACAGTAGTCACCGTTGATGATGGGAGGCATGGACAGGACAACGCCATTGCTGTCGTAGATGATGGGGTACACAGGCTTGTCTTCAATAATGTGAAGGTAATGCTTCAGGTGGCTGTCTGTCTGTATGAGTCAGAAGAACAACGGCAGGTTAGCGCCACCCAAAAAGACAAACTGCCCTTCTAAATGCCAATTATCTGTTCACCTTGTAGAGGCTCATGAGCTGGGTGGCAGTGTATTCTTTAGTCTGGTTGAGGGGTTTAAAGCTGATGTCTCCGGGAGGCTTGGCTGTGTATGTGAAAGGACCAGAGATGGTGTCCAGGTCATGGGTCCCGATGGCCACCAGGCTCCTCTTCCTGCATGAACATAGTTATGAGTCTTTTTTCTTCCCAACTACTATAAAAAAAAAACAACCACAGAGGTGTGTTTTCTGCCATGGTGTGAGCAGAAACCTGATGATGTGACCTAACATTCCCCATTTGGAGGAGTGAGCAGACTACACTACATGGTCATGTTTACTGAAATGAAAGAATATGTCACCAAACGCACCACTATAAATGGCTTTCAATGGCATGAAGGCAAAAGCAATATCAGGCTTCAACTACACAGAATATACTTCAGTGGGATAAGTTCACAGTTGCTTTTGTTCTTCTAAAAGGGAAAAAAAGAATTAAATGACACAAGCATTGTCCTTTAAATAGTAACATATTACCCTACTTGATTCTTGGAAAAGGAAGTGAACAAAACAGATGCTAATAAGTACAAGTTATTGTAGAGCTGAAACGATTATAGTTAGTGAATCGGGTAACACTTTACTTGAAGGTATCTACATAAGAGTGTCATGACTGTGTCATGACACTCATGAACCCTAACTAACCCTAACCATAACGTGTCATGATAAAAACCGAATGACACTTACTAAAAGAAGCGTTATGTCATAAACGTTTATGACTTGTTTATAGTGTTTATGACACATTCATGACAGTGTCATGTCACTCTTATGTAGATACCTTGAAGTAAAGTGTAACCGTGAATCGACAGAAATCTAGTCTGCAACTATTTTGATAATCAATACATTTTTTAGCAAAATTGTTAAATATTAGCTGGTTCCAGCTCGTGCATTGTTCTTGTCTTACATCATTGTAAAGTGAATATCTTTGTGTTCTTGACTTTTGGTCTGACGAAAAAGACCATTTAAAAGGTGCAGTAAGCGATGCTGCGTGAAGATTGTAGGTGTTTGAACTCAACTGCCAAACAAATACAACCCTCCCTTCAGAATCTCCGCCCCAGAATTATGGAAGCACACTGATTGCAACCACTTCTGTCTCTGCTGTCTGTGTCTCTGCTGACTAAACGAAATATGGCAGAATCGATGTTAGCTCACGTTTGGATTGGACGTGGATTAGCAAACTGTCGCTACTGCTGTAAAGCCAGCCAGTTGGGGGCAGCCATCACAAATAAAAACGGACGAGGTTAAACTGACCTATTGAAAAAAGAAAACAGTAAAACAGCGGAGTGAGTTATTACTCACTTGTCCAAAACGGCAAAAGCCCTCATCAGTTTTAATTCCTTTGAAATCACGGAGGTTTCAGCAGCGCTGAAAAGCCTCAACGATGTTAACAAGGCTTTCCTCCTTTCCCGGTCATACAATTTCTTTTTTAATTTTGCATTCTTCAGTCCTTTTAATCTTTTGCTGTTTCTCTGCCAACACTTTTTGTTGATAACTATTGGCCGGACGCTGCCACCCATGCAACATGTGGCCAAAAAAAAACAAAAAACAGGACATTGTAGCATCTGTATGGTGCTTCCACTGAATTGTTCAAAGCATGTTCATAAAGCGCTGAAAACAAATTGAGGTTGGTCAGGTTATACAAGGCAGGTGTACCTAACAAAGGGACTATAAAGACTATACACACAGTGGTAGTAACCAGATTTCCTGCAGTTACTTTTAAATGGCATCACTTAGCAGAAGGCGACAGGTATTGCAGGTGTGCAGTTGTACTTTGTGTAACCGCTAATCTGACCTGCAGATGTTTTGGTGGAGTTTGTCCTGCAGCTCGATGAAGCTGTCATAGCGCTCCTGTGTAAAGGTGATGTTCCTCAACACTGCTGCCACAGCATGGGGTCGCACTGCCGCCGTCTGCACAGAACAAATATGTTAGTAAGTGAACAAACTATGGTTACCATGGTAATACACACATTGGTTTGATTTATAAACCAAACTAATGGCAGCTTCAGGCCACAAACCATTGCCATTTAAAAAGTCTGAATGTTACCACCCACCTCCTTAGTAATAAACAGCTTCTGAGGCTCCCCGCTGACTGGGCTAACACGTCTGTAGCGAGGTGCCTCCAACCTGCAAGACAAATACAATATCTGTAGCAACAGTAGAGCCTGAAGTCTGCGTGCACTACAACCACAATGGAGAAGCGCCTTGTATTTAAGCAAGCCTCATTCAACCAAAAACACATGTTTTAGTAATATCAAAACTAGAAAATTAAAAAAATTAAATTGCACAATTGATCACAATTTTATCAAAATCGCTAGTGCAATATCCAAATACGCAATATTTGTTAAAGGCAAAATATGTGTCAAACCATTCTGAATTAAGTATTGTGGTGCTGCAGAGACATCCTAGCCTACAAATTGTATCCAACAGACTAAATCCTCGCAAAAATCCCACTATAATCATTTTAATTTCAATATTTTTCAATGAAAATGAGAATAATGATACAAAAATGATCATTCCCTCCAATATGGGGAATCATATCGCAATCACAATATCGGTCAAAATAATCGCAATTAGATATTTTCCTGATAATCGTGCAGCCCTGAACGAAACATAGTCATACATTTTAGTCCTTAACATATCCATCCTCCTTAAGGCCATTTTACGGTTGTGCACAAACTCCACACCATAGCTACGCCGTCGCTCCTACGGCGTTGTGACCCTTTCGGAGTTCTGCGTCGGGGTTGAACGTGTTTCTTTGCATCGCGGTGCATTTCACCGCAACAACGCTAGGGGGGGTGTGGTTTCCGGAGGGTCAATCGCGAAACTTTTGTTTACTTGTGCGTTGGTGTGTGCCTCGATCTGGCATGTGTGTGTGCCTGGGGAGTGGGTGATAGCGCGAGGGAGAAAGTGAGAGAGTGACGGCAATTGTCTTCGGAGCAAGTTGTGACTCTAGAGGCATAGTGAGAAAAACAAAGTGTCTTCCCTGTGCTTTCTGAACACAGTGGGAAATCCGTAGCTGGAAGAGTTAACCCGTTCCTTGATTTAATGTTGTTTATGGAGAAGGAGAACCTGGAAATGAGTCAGTGCGTGGCCGCGACGTGTAGTTAAATTATTTGAGAGGTGCACGTCAGGCTACGGCATAGGGTCCGGTGTAGACGCAGAGGGGTCTGCGGTCGATTCTACGCACGACTATAAAACGGCCTTTACTTTGAAACGCTGGAGCGCTGAGGTATGCTGTAGGTTGGTCAACCTTGGCATGCAATTACAATCATCCTTCACTTAGATTGTAGCAACCACAGCAGTACGCCAATTCTAGCATTACAGGACACCACTCACTTATTCTTGAAGACCTGCAGTCCACGGACCAGCCCCTCCAGACACAGCAGGTCATAGCGGTTAGCTGGAACATCAATCTTGTACAGAATGACGTCAGATGCTCCTGATGCCTTGGAGTCACCCTGCTCTCGGCTGATTATCTCCCTCTCTGAGGTCTGGAATGGGGTCAGAACCAAGTTCATAGCTCAGTGGATCGTTTTGACACAAATGTAGAATCCGACCTTTCTCACATTGGACATTTGGACAGACTTGTCAAACACAGGTATGACAGTTTGTTTTTTTCCTTCTTTTATTTTTTTTTTATTGCTATGACAAGTAAAACTGTACACCATGAGAAGGGTCTATTGTGATTATGAAAAAGGATTAGGATACACTATGGTTTGATATCCTTTAACGTAGTTTACTCACAATTTCATCCAGCTCCAGCCCAAATTCAAAGCACAGCTCATCAAACTCCTCATCAGCTAAAACAAGAAACAAACAGTTATTACTAAAACAGCTTTACAATGCGTTAAGTACTCACTGGCTGCTATCTTCCCGTTGCTGGTCCTTAACATAGAGTAGACATATATAAAAGGTCCTTAACAGCAGCCTGCTCAGATTTAAATGACAGAAGCCGGGGGAAATGATGCAATCTCTTTGGCTCAGAGAGGCGCACTAACTAATACTACTTTTTTATTGTCACAAATACAATGTATATTAAGCACGAATTTCCTTTAAAAAATATTAAAATAAATAAAATCTCATTTAAGACGGTTTTAATAAAGACAGGTAAAGTAAGTTGCTCGTGAGCAGCTGCTGCTTTGCTAACCATCAGGCTAATTATTTCAGGCAGTACTCTGACTTCCTCGGTCTTCTAGAGCCAAAGGAACATTTGATAACCAAGCGGACAATTTGTCAATTACTTGAATATGTAGTAAACATGACTTACTGTATGTTTTGCCCAAAGCTTTAAAGAGAAGATCCCTTTTTACTCCGACAGTCGGCATGTTGACTGCTAATCCTCCTCTGCCCAGTGGAAAAGGACCCCACCAGGCTGTAGCTGTCTGGTGCGGTGCCTGAGTGAAATCCAATTAATTAGTATCAAATAATTTGTGGATAAAATATGAAAACAATAAGTGGGCTTCCATACTATTGAAGCCCCTTTATTGTTTTCATAAATAATATTGATTATTTTAATGAGAACACAAATAGTGTAACTAATTATGCTTTTTAAAAACAAAGTGCTCTCCAGTAATACAAACATTAGCGCATGATAATGAAAACAGAAGAGACAAACAACATGCAGCACAATGTCTTGAAAGTTCAAAACATAGCTACATACAGCTGGCATAACTACAAATACCAATATCACATCAAACAATCTCATTCAATTGTCATGATTGACATAGGCTACTGTTAAGTATTAGGCCACTTCAGAATGATTGATGATTTTAGTTTAAAAATGCAACTATTGTTTAAGAAAAGTTGTCTTAATGAAACATCAGAAAAAATATCAGTGATATCACATACAGCTCATTAGAATCAAGATGCATTCAAATATTATACATGAATCTGAGGAAAGCAATCTAATTGGAATGTTTCTGGTGAAGGCCAGATTCCAGCATGTCTAACAGTTGCAGAGACCATGTTTTCAAGGATTTTAGACAACAAATAGAGCTGAAGATGGACATAGTGCCATGAATCCCGCCTCCTGAGTTCATGTTCTGCCTCAGTTCCTGTTTTTTGTCTGTGAGTCTGTTTTCTGGGAGTTCCTGAACGCACCCTGTCTGGTTGCCTGGCGACGAAGCAAGGCGGGATAATCTGCAACCACCCACACCTGTGTCTCATCTGCAATCTGCACACCTGGTCCTGATCATCACCTCTCCACCATTTAAGCCATGAACTGACATCCATTCCCTGCTGGCTCGTTAGCCTCACCAGTATGTTTGCTAGAGTATCAGTTAGTGAGTTTGAGAACAATTGTTCTGCTGTTTTGTGACGTTGTGCCGTTGCTAATCTGCCTGTTCCTCTGTCTGCAGTTTTGTGACCTGGGAAATTCTCTCCACCTCTGCCTGGCTGTCTGCTTCACCATCATTATTGGATCTGCATTTATCTGTCAGCCGACCCACTTCCACCCACTGCCTCACCAGCTGGACTCACCTGCTTCCACGTACAAAGCCAAATAAAAACTCACCTTTTTTTTCATTCTACTTACCTTGTCCTTGTCTGCTTTTGGGTTCCTGTCCTAGTGAATTGTGACACATAGAATTCTATGACAGCAAAGAATCAGAAGGTACATGGGCTGAATGCACCTGAAATAATGATGCACACAGTATCAAGGAAATTATTCACGATAACAATGACAACTATGAGAACAGATTGTGGCACAGCATGTATATGCATAATGAGAAATTGAATTACGGATGAAAGGATTTATTTCATTAAAAGAACGGTTGAAAGAACAATCTCACATCAAATAGTTGTATTGTTAGCAAAATATGTTTAGAGAAGGCACCCTAATAAGAAAAAAGTATCAAGGACAGCAAAAAACAGATGTCACTCAAATTATAAATCTGCTTGGTGCATAGTGGTTAAAATTGATGACAGATACATTCCAATCATGCAATGATGGATTATCCATATTATTCTATTAGCAAACAGAGTGGTGGGAAGGAAGGATTTTTATTACAACTCTGACTAACGACAAAGTGGAGCAGCAAGCCTTGTTTCACCGTGTCATTTTTCCATTAATAAGTAGCTATGACAGTCAATCTGTTTTCTGCTTGTCTTTCTGTCTCCATTATATATCACACTGCCACTGTATCATACTGCAGAGTGAGTCATCACACTGCCAGTGTCACACTTGTATAGCTCCGTAATTTCTTAGGATTACAACAATACAACAGTCAAAATGTAAAGAGTAAAACATTTGGATAGAAAAAAAGTCAATCATAATGCATGACAGTTATTAGAGAATACAGACAAGAAATTATGATATTTTACATCAGATAAACCCTCTACTTCAAACCTCCAGATAACATTATCAGCATCATGCTTCGGCATTGTATTGGTTGCCAGTTCAAATCCACTCATAGTCCTAGAATTTCTGAATAGCAAGTGCACTGCCTGCCCTCAACAACTCCCATGTGTGTGTATATGCCTTCATTTCAGCACAAATAGGAGGTACATTTTCACAAAGGCCCTTGGTATCATCGATATTTGGTATCCAACTGTGCAAGTGTCTTTGTTTTTTTTTGGCTGGGTGTGGGGGCTTTATAAATTGCACTATCTGGGTCAATTCTCAGTAGGCCAACATACAAATCAAAGTAGTGTTTTTTTTTTTCAAGGTTTGGTTTTGCATGATCGCGGTAGTGTTTGTGTTGGGGTTCTGTAAAGTTTGGAATTGTGCATTGTACCTGTCAGATCCCCAGCCACACCCTTCAAAGCATGTGACCATAAGTTTAAATTTAGACTACAATCACATTGCTGTACTCATCTACAAAACTATGCCTCCGTTAATATGGGCCCAGTCCAGGATGCCCACTTGAATCATAATTAACCAAATTATAAATAATGTGTATTCACTTTTACAAGAGCTGTAACCAGCGAAACAGGAGCATCACACATGTCAGCTTCAACATAAGTGTTTCCGGATTCTGAACTGCACTGTGTGCGCGTGTGGTTGTATGTGTGAGTGCCGTGCGCCTGGCCTCTAGCATAGTAACCATGGATGTAAGAGAACGATAGTAACCCATGCAGTCACCTCCTTCCATCTGGCCCATCCCCTAGCACGCGCCACCTCCACGAGTCCAATCATAAAGCAGGGATATGGAAAGCCTCCCCCGTCGCTCCAAAACACCGCCATCCATCCTCGTACAGCAACCATACGGCAACACAACGACGCGCGGTTCACTTCCGGGCTCAGATTGCAGAGTGCAATCAACGCTATAAATATATATGTATATATAAATTAGAGCTCTCCGCTGCTGTAGCCTGGATGAACTGACACCTGTGGTAAGTTTCTTTTTCGTTCCAGGTGCCGTTTGGGATGCTTTAGGTGTGCCGGATACAGATGCGTCAATTTGCCCCAGAAATACAGAGACAACTCTGGAAGTAACGAACTTTATTCTAAAAATGAAGACATGAGACTTCCCATGTTGCTGATTTTCTTATAATGTCGTTACGAATGTAGCACAGAGTAGCGTATGTGTACAACGTATACTGTCACTTGCTAGTTAACGTAGTATTATCATCTGAACCAAAGTAAAGAGTCTCCCACCAAAATGAGAATCAAATCTGAGAGAGAACCAGCTGACGTCAAGTCATATTGTTAACTCTCAGCTGAGAACTCTAGGTATGAATGTGTTTAAATGGCATTGCATTCAAAACGACTAGCCTATTATTTAAGACAGGCTATACCCCTGCTTGATGTGTTCTTGGACTAAACGTGGTAATTAGGCTACCTCGTATGGCCGGCGCCGTAAACATTGTTTTGCCATAAATACAGATTAAATGAATTTTACAGCAGTCAAAATGACGCAACACGGTTTGAAATATTTTGTTTTGAAATTCTAAATCGGAAGTTATCTTGCCACTGTTGGTCAGTTGGATGGCACTTTTGGTCTTGGATGTTGCAGCTTGAACATCTGTAGCTCATTGATACCACCATTATAATGACATATAGGCCTACAATTCACAATATGTTGTGTGTCTTTTGTTCTCATTATTATGATTCATACGTGTCATGATTTCAGTATTTCTGCATGTGAGCATGCTCACTAGCTTATATGGTCATTGTAATAAGCACATTTTAACATTGAGGTGAGCTTTTATAAACACCAGCACACTATTATATATTTTTGGTAGACACAGCTATTTAATACAATTATAAAATGCAGACAAGTATCACACAATTTATAACAGTGTGTGTTTTAATCAAAGGCAAGACATGAAAATCTGTCACCTCACCAAAGCCCTCACTCTAACTTTTACAACCTCAAGCTGCTTGCCACTTTTAAGATCTATTTACACAGCTGAAGTGAACTGGCCTGCCGCAACGGTTATCAAATGATGTAGGTCCATTAGAGTGCTCCCGTACCTACAGACAGAGATGCTATTGTCTTGCAAGGATGGTCCGATGTGATTATAAAACACACAGACACACACTCTTCCTCCTTGGAAGCCATGTTTCTCAGAAGGGCAAGTGAGGAGGACACAAGTCTGCATTATTATGGTGTTATAATAAATATACTTTTTTTTATTGATTTGGCTGTTGTATAAATAGAGTAGAGAAAGGAATAGGTTGCTGACTGCCATGTCTGCCAGTAGTTTATGTCACCAGGTGCACACAAAAGCAGAGAAAAGCTGCAGTCTGATCCACATAATCCAACCAAATATGTTTTGTGCTTTCACACTCAATGCAATCGTACTTAAAATTCTTGTTTTTAAAGCTTTTGATTATGTCACTAGTTGAAATAGATAAACACTTAATGTGTGCAAATCTGTCCTGCACCCCCACACACCAACGCACATGCACAAACCCACCACATACTTCTTCTCTCTCGCTCTCTCTCTCTCTCTCTCTCTCTCTTTCTCTCTCTCTCTCTTTCACACACACACACACACACACACACACACACACACACACACACACACAGTCTGACCCTTGAGAACGAGTCGTGTGTTGCTTCACAACAATGGTTATGTTGAACTTTCTGCAAAACTGCAAGGCCTGCCTGCTTAGCTGAGTGGGTGAAAGCACGATGACGTCGGCACACAAAAGACCCCATTCAAACAATCTCTTTAGGAAGCAATGATTCCTTCACACACACACACACACACACACACACACACACACACACACACACACATGCTAGCTCACCCCACCACTACGTAGACCATGTCACAATATTAATTAATCCTGTGAGTGGAGGCTGCCTGCAAAGCGCCTGCTTATTGCATAAAGCCACCCATTGAGCAACCACTAGGCTACATATTGCAACTACCCGTCGTTTGCTATTAAAGGTAAGAGATTAGAGTCATGCTTGCTTGTGTGTTGCTGTGGTGCAAAACAGGGTCTTGATCTTGTACAGAGACAGAGAGGAGTTGGACTTGCTAATCAGGTTGTGCGTGGTTGAATGTTTCTAAAAGCACTAGGCCAGCCGGCTTGTCTCGAAACCAGGGTTGAACCTGTTTTTTTCTGAGCGGTAAACGGTTAATCACGGCCGCAAGGGATCTTAAAAGGAAGGCATAACAGGTGATTATGATTGTTTTTCTACTCACACAGACGCATGTTTATGGCAAAGCAGTGTGATAACATCATTACAGATGTATCTCCATCTTTATTCATACATAAATGTATTTTAGCCGACATGCCTTTACAATACCAACAAGTTACAGCCACCTCCCCTCTATGACTGCATCACCTTATCTCTCTGCATAGTCTGACTAGTGTTACCTGGTACTGCAGACAAATAGCACTCCCCACTGTTATGTCAGATTGCCATTGTGTAGTGCTTCAGTGATTAGTTGATTGTTTAACAGAATTATCCAACAACAATTTTTTTGTAATCGATGTTGTTCAGGACACTTTTCAAGCATCTATGCCAAACATTTACTGGTTCCAGCTTCTCAAATGTGCTGCTTTTCTCAGTTTCAAATCATTGTAAAATGAATATCTTCTGATCTTTGAATGATGGTCAGCCTAAGCAAACAATCTGAAGACATCACCTTGTGCAATGGCTTGATTTTTCTGCCATTTCATTATTAAAAATCAAAAAGTAATCTATAACGAAAATAATCACAAGGTTTAATTCAATTCAACTTTATTGTCTTAATACATGTACGCATGATGTCTTTTGTGGCTCTGAAGGGAGCCAAAGCATGAAAAAACATGGACTGATACTATATTGATACTTCAGATTTGTACCTGAGAGCTTGAGTTATAAACTGGGCGTGTGGAGTTTGAAGTATAGACAGGAATGTTTACAAATCAGGGAGGGTCTAACAAAGGAGATTGTGTAATCGGAAATTTAGGTTCCAGTGTTAGGTTCCCATGTAAGAAACCTAACGCTGCTTTGCTATATTTTGATCAATTTTTTTTTTAAATCACTCCAAGTGCAACACTCAATTGCTGGAGTACCCCTTCCACATCTAATCTAAAACATCTTAAAGCCTTCAGACTCATTCAATACTAATTACTGCTTAACATTCTGTTTGAAAATGACAAGCCCAGTAATTGAGCTTTTTGCAAAAGATAATGGAAATTAAAATGGTGGGTGCATTTAAAGCTTATCTTGCAGGCTAATATTTTTACAACAGACCTCAAACTTCTGCTCACTGTCAAAACAACAGTAGAAGAAGTTGAAGTCTGCCAGCACCATGCTGTGTTGATGCTCTGCTCTTTTCCTCTAGTCTGATAGTTTGTTTATTCCAGTCGCCTCCACTACTTCTCTGTGGCCTCCATTTCATCGACCTTGACTTTCTGCAAAAAATAAGAATTGCAAGAGACAGTAAAGCAAACAAGCAAACAGTGGATGATAACGGGTGATGGGGTAATGCATCTCCTCCACCAGGGTGCAGTTTTGGTAAGCTGTAGTGCCTGTGATGAAGCAAGGCATCCAGGTTGGGAAACAAGACACCAAGTAGAACAACAGCGCTGTAGAGTCCACATCCCACAGAGAACAGATGCTAGTCTGGGAGAGCACTGCTGGTAAAATCCTTGATTGATTTACCAGTCTCAAAGGGACACTTGAGGGATGAGTGTATATGGAAGACAAGATGGTAAAGACTAGTGCATGTCAGTGGGCAGTTTTGCGAGGATTTGGATGTAATGCTTCAGGGGAGCAAGGTGAGCCTCACCCTCATATGAATAATGAATTATTGCTGCTAGAATAGGCTGCCTTCGGAATGTGTATGTGTGTGCATTCTCACGTCATTTTGACAGGGGGCATGTTTTTTTTTAGCCGCTCAATTGCAAAAACAGTTGATGGACTGAATAGAATGTCAGTATGCATTATGGTTATTTCTCACACTGGTGGCTTCACATGGCATTTAAACCGTACCTAACCGGACCTTCTCACACTTAGTGTCGTTTACGTCTGTTAGAGACGGCCTTTTCCCGTTTCTTCTTTTTCACTGTCTCTTCTAGTTTTTTCTTATCTTTTCAGGCTTCTTTCTTTCTTTTCTCTCTCTCTCTCTCTCTCTCTCTCTCTCTTTTTTCTTCTTTGATACTTGGTGACTGCACTTGATACAGGGGCTGGAGGAAGGAGAAGGAACATTTCAAAGGCAGAGCCGGCTGGTCTGTTTGTCACACAATGGTTTGATAGTAAATAAATGTCCCTTTTTGCTTTTTATGAGTGCTAGAGTAGATGTGTGACTATTTGGTTAGGTTTCTCAATGAGTTGAGATTCTTGTACTTTAAGGGATCGTTTTGAGTACAGGCATACTATTATTTTAAACTAGTTTAACAATTAAATTAAACTATATGTCAGTTGTTGCTCTATTGCCACGTTAATGTCTTTTATTTTCCAGCAGTGTACGATTCAAGCTCTCTGAAAGAAAGCAAGAAGGAAGAAAAGGGGACAGAAGAAAAGAGGGACTGACTGCAGCTGTAGCAGTTGGAACTTTTTCTCACAACTCGTCTTCCTCCATACTCTCTCCTCTCTGCTATCCAACATTGTAGCTTCACCAAGATGAAGCTGAAGGAGGACCTGAACCCCATGCTGCTGCTCCTCTTCCACCTCATGGTATGGATCTACACCTTCCTCACCTTCATGCCCTCTTACATCCTCAGCTGGGTCTCCAGACCCGACGTGGGCTGCTGCGGCTCCGAGGAGGAGCGAGCCAAGAAGATGAAGGCCCACTCGGTGCTGGGATGTCCCGAGGGACCCTACCGAGCTGTGAGCGCCACTAAGAGGTTGGCGACGTCACTGCACCCAGGAGTGGACACCTTGGATAAGATGTTTGAGGACGCAGCCATGAGGTTCCCACACCGAGACTGTCTCGGGACGAGGGAGGTGATCAGTGAGGAGGACGAGCAACAGAGCAATGGAAAGGTGTTCAAGAAGGTAAAGAGTGATGCAGAAAGTGTGGTTAGAAGTAGCAGCATAATGATAGAGGAGGGAATTGCACAGCAAAACAGGAAAGGAAGGAAAATAAAGCAATATACAACATATACTGTATATATATATATATATATATATATATATATATATATATATATAGCCTCAAATCGCTAAATCCTCTTAAAAAAAACACACAACACCTGTATTCACAGATGAACTAAAGCATTGATACTTCAGCATTCATTGCAAACTTTGGCCAGCAAAACACTTTGAAATAGTGTAATCTTTATGTTTTGGAGTATGTACCGTGCCTGCATAGTCAGGACTTTGCCAACTTTGACGTACAGTTGCCTACCATACCTCTGAATTACCCCATTAAGCCTAACAGCCTGATTCTTCTAATCCATTTAAACCCCACTGTTGAAACATTTAATGCGTCTTAGCTGTTTAGCTCTTAGCTGTTATTCCCAACAAGTGGAAAACAGTGCTGTATAGTCATCATTACAGTGTGCCTTTCTGGGTTTGTGTGCACTGCCATTTATGTACCATTAGGAGCCAGTATAACCTCACTAATACATGCAGGAAGCTCCTGTGTTTGTTTTTGTCCTCTTACTGTCATCAATGTATGAGTGTTGAAGAGTATACCCAGATGCCTGTTATGTCTTCTCCCCATGCATGCGATGACCATGAAATGCTACAGCATGAGAATGGTAGAAGAAGAGGAAGTAGGTCTGTTTGGCAATAGTGAACTGTTACTCCCCTTCCTGGACTTTTTAATATGAAACAGGCCAAGCATGTGGCTGTGGGATATAACTCGCAGCACTGTGCTTCTGTGGTAAAATGTACCCATAAACACACAATAAAAGGACGAATCCTCAAATGTTTATTGGTCAGAATAATGCAGATAGATTTAATGCGTCAGTGCAAACTCTAAATATATATATATAAAAAATGTAAATCTTGGTAATGGGCTTTTAATTGTAATGCTTGAGAACATTGCATCCTTCATTCTTCGTTCTACTATACATTTTATTCCCCCTTTACTTCATCACTGACAAAATGTAATTTTACTTCTCTCTCATTTCCTCCCACTCCCATCTCTCCCCCTGCAGGTAGTTCTGGGGGAGTACTGCTGGCTCTCCTATGCGGAAATCCTCACTGCAGCGTCCCAACTGGGCAGCGGTTTGGCATTACTGGGTCAGCAGCCAAAAAACAACGTTGCCATCTTCTGTGAGACACGGGCCGAGTGGATCATTGCTGCACAGGCATGCTTCATGTACAACTTCCCATGTAAGTCCAGCACGTCTGTGAGTACGGACACACAGAAATACATAGAGGAGGGTGGACAAATAATGTTAACACCTCATGAAAAGAGCTTAAAGGAACTACAGTAAATCTCTATTATTAACACTGCAGTAAAGGTGGATCATACTCAGTTGCATGCCAGTTAGAAGCATTTCTCTCTTACATACATATGGTTGTCATATCCCTGTTGGTTTGCTCCACTCCTCTAGTTTGCCTATGCTGTTTGTATGTGTTTGAATATTGTAATTTTGGTTTTCTTGCTTAAAAAAATGACAAAAGATTAGTTGATTATCAATTGATTACCTAATACTTTTTTATTTATTATTTTCACGTGATCTATATTTGGTTTCAGACATTTGCCATTCTGTTTTAAAAAGTCAAGAAAACGTTCCGTAGTATACCTGTCTACCCTTGTAATACTCAAAGTAAAATATCATTATATTTTTACTTTTTCCTATATGAATTAATGCTTGGAAAGTATAATAGTTAAAAAGAGTATTTTTGAAAATGATGGGATCCTGCAGTAGAAAAGGCTGAGGCAAATGGAAGTATTTTTTCATAGGCATTAATGACAACAGCAAGGAAGTAATTTTGTACTTTACACTACAGTGTACTTTCAGTTTCAGTTATACTGTATTATGACTTTAAAGGCAGCTCTGTGTTCAGTGTTTACTGTGTTTACTTTCGCACTGCGCATATTCCAAATGTGTCTGAATTAGGCTGATTTGTAGCCATTTCTGTTTGTTTTATGTGTGTGTGTGTGTGTGTGTGTGTGTGTGTGTGTGTGTGTGTGTGTGTGTGTGTGTGTGTATGCACACATGTTCGTGTTTGCAGTGTACAACTTGTAACATGCTGGGCCCAGCTGAGACCGTAGAAGGTCAATCTGTCCCTTCTGCTTTGCTGTTACATAAGTGTCCCACTTCTTTCACTCCTTTTTTTCTTCATCTGTTTCTTTTTCTTGTGATGGAAACACTCGAATAATTACAATGATGCATTTTTATTTTATACATGTACAGCGTTGCCACTTATACATTGGATATACCTTTTGTGGATAGCAAAAAGGCTTCTTTCTTTTACTGGAAAACAGTTCTTTAAGCATGTATCACCATAAGTTTTCTCATTTTTCTAATGTAAAAATATATTGTAGTGTAAAATGCTGTACTTGTCAGCCCAAAATAGTTTTTGGTTTCCTCAGGTGAACAGGTCCAGATGAATCATTTCATATTAGCACAAGGATGATTGTTACAGGTAACATTATAAGAGTTGTGACATAAAAAGAAAATGACTTACATGTAAATATGTATAAGAAAATCACAATATGTTCTTTTGTGGAAAAAAATGTTTTTCACTTTGACAAGAACCTGCCTATGTTTGTAATGTTAACATTGAAGTCAACACTGTAAACCACAGAGAAGGTTGAGATTTTCAGTCAAACTACAGAGAGCAGTACAGCAGCAGCTTATTGCCTTAGGATTATGTGCTGATTTACTCTTTAATATGTTCTGTGAGTTGCGTTCAAGGAGGACTTTCTTTACTATAAGCACCCACAGCAGCACTTTAAGCTCATTAAATCTTTCTAAATGTCCTTGAAGGATCATTAATTTCCTCTGTGTGCTTCAGTTTATGCTCCATTAAACTGACATGCTTTTAAAATATGCTGCAAGTACAAGCCAATAAAGCATCTTTATAAAACATATTTCTCTCTTGCAAACACAAACACTGGGACGGTGAAAGGCCCGGGGCAGTGGATAAAACGTAGTGTAGGGAGCAGGGGGGTAGAGAGGAGTTAAAGGTTGGAAAGAGCGATGGAGGAAGAGACAGGGGGGGAAGGAAAGTGAGGGAGAAAAGTGAGGGGTGATGGCGTCAGAAGAGGGGTGAGAGAGTCTACGTGAGCATCTGATGTTGACAGAGGCATCAGGGAGTCAGCCAAAGGCCCCCAGTGAACTCAAACACTGTGTGTGTGTGTGTGTGTGTGTGTGTGTGTGTGTGTGTGTGTGTGTGTATGTGTATGTGTATGTGTATGTGCATGTGTGTGTGTGTATGTGTGTGTGTGTGTGTGTATTTTATTGGCTTTTTGTCAGAAGGCATCATCATTTGTGAGTGATGTGTCATATAGTTAAATGAATGAGATGTAACAATGTAACGGGCAGCAATTACACAGCATATATTCTCTACATAATGCTGTTGTCATATAAAGACATCATAACTTCAGTTTTGGCTGCTTTCTATGTCTTAACGACACCATTTGTGAAGTGAAAAATGCAGAGTGACCAAGTTGTGTGTGTGTGTGTGTGTGTGTGTGTGTGTGTGTGCGTGTGTGCGTGCGTGCGTGCGTGTCAAGCTGGAGCCCAATCTAGTGTTTAGATCTCACGGCTGGAGGTGTCATGGCCCCTTATCCACACTCACTCATTCACACACAGTAGCAGAGCAGGAAGTATTGGAGCTCCATGATGCAAGAATGTGATGTCACTAAGCCCTGTCCCATAAACCCACGTGTCTGTGACTCTGTGTCAGTGTATAGACGAGGGGTTATAGACCTTGCTACTGTGTGTTTTTCTACCTCGCTCTCTCTATCTGTCTATTCTCCTGTCACCTTTCTCTCCCTCTTTTTCACTCCCTTTCTCTGTCTGTCTTTTCTCAGATGCAAGGGTTGACCCGAAGCTAATTTGCTGCTGGCACTCTGATCTTTTAACACACACACAAGCACAAAACAAGCAGGCACTTATTCACACAGCAAAAGCCATGTATTTAATGTCCCTCTCCACTTAAAATGTGCTTTGCTTACTGTTACTACACTTGTATGTTTGAGCCTCACTATGCAGAGTTTGTCACTAGAATGCAGTTTTCACATTCATCTGCTGAAGGGAGAATGATTCTCCCAGCTCTCCTTAAATCTGAGTTTAAGGCTTGTACATACAACAGGATTTGTGACATCATAACTAGTTTGGAGCCAATCGTGGACCAGTATAAAACGTGTAAGAGTGTGCTATGGAAACTTGAAGCCTCCAGGTCACATACACTGGGAATAGATTTTTGATTGAAGTAGGAGACATATGTGTCCAGCAGTTAAACTTTTGAAATGATAGATTCTGGAATTTTCAATGAGTGAGAAGAAAATGTAATTTTAATAATTTTTCTTTGTTGAAAAAAAACCCACATCAGGCACTGAGTATGTTTTATATAAACATGTTTGGAGGGGGTCTTTAAGGCGTGAGCCGACTCCTCAGACCGTCATGAGATGTGATACGTCTGATTCTGTTCGGCATTGATTGATCTAGGAAATGTCAGGGGAAACTGAAAACCATCTGAAATTTTGAAAGTGGGAAAAGTCAAGGCAAATGGCCCAGTCAGTCTAAATCAGGTAGGGATGTGAGAAAAAAGTCACTGCTGTACTGTCGGTCAGACACCAGGCTAATGTTAGCCTGGTGACACCACATCAGATGTGAAAGACACTGACTAGTCAATATCTGATTTTAATAAAAGGTATCAAACTCTTAACACTTAATATAGCTCCAACTACTGATGCTCCTATGTATGCAAGCAACACTCAGACAGACATGTGCACTTAGTCATAACACACACACGCCCTCACATACCAATACTGTTTTTATCCCCAAAAGAGTGCTTTTCAGGCAGTGAGAGCTTGTGTCCCATTGGCTCCGAGGCTGTGCTGAGGCCTCTTGAGGTGCCTGATGATGTCATCGGTGTGGGTGGGGCCAAATCAGCAAAAACTGAGCGGTGTAGACAGAGTGCATGTACATGGTCCATCTTCACATATGTTTCATTGGCTATATGATGACTGCACACACACACACACACACACACACACACACACACACACACACACACACACACACACACACACACACACACACACACACACACACACACACACACACACACACACACACACACACACACACACACACACACACACACACAACACACACGTCTCTAAGCTAGTTTCAAGACATTATTTAAATGTATTTATTCACAAATGTAAATATTTAGTCCTCTTTTGCTCTTGGTGTATTTATGTATCATCTTCTGCACCTGTTTGACTAAGGGAAAAGGTTGACAGAGGCATCAGATAATATTTATTGCAGGGCTATTGCAATATATTTCATCTATTTCCTTACTCAGTCAATTTACAGACTGCATCTTCAAGCCTTCAAACCTCAAGGATTTGTTTAGTGTCACTTCCCTTGAATTTGGCTTAGACAGCTGTCAGATATATACAGTATATATGTATATATATATATATATATATATATATATATATATGCATTTATATATATAAATATATATATGCATTTATATATATATATATTTGAAATGGCAAAGTTGCAGCCCTGCAATTTGAACTCAACATGAAAGAGCAGCTCTTTGAAATCAGTATCATTTTAACCATTCATTTCCAAAGGGACCAAGGCTATGTATCAGAAAGTGAGTGTGATTTGGTCAGTCTTTCTATAGGTTAACTTATAGATGTGCACTTTCTCTACATTACAGTCAGCAGGGGCTGTTACATGTGTAGAAATGATTAACTGTGTTACATGACTGGTGTGTAAATATGACGAAACAAGGCCAGTAGATGTATATGTTTCAGTCATTTGTGATAAAGTGTTTGTTTTATGGGTGTGTGTTGCAGTGGTCACCCTTTACTCCACGCTGGGAGGTCCAGCCATTGCTCATGGGCTGAATGAGACTCAGGTCACCCTTGTCATCACCAGCAGAGAACTCCTGGAGACCAGACTCAAGGTTAGGATACACTCCAACACACAAATGTATACTGAAAATCTGTTCACACACATTTAAAGATTATGGCATTCATTACAAAGCTATAAGCAAGCAGCAGTATGTAGGCATCTTTGGCATATTGGCTTAGTCGCAATGACACCTCAGGTCTGTGCAGAGGAGGGACATGTAGGTGTACAGGTATAACTGTGTGTGGATAGTAAATGAGGATCAACAAGTATCAGTACTTATATTGTTTGGAGAAACACTGTTGAGTATTTGGTCTCGATGGAGGGAGCAGCCACACTGGTTGTACATTTTCGGTATTGCCCAATCCTCCCAAAGACTTATCATGTGCAACTATGCATGTTTAGTTTAGTAGTTCTGTGGTAATGGGGAAATACGACAAATAGTATCAAGCAGTAATAAATGCATATTTGTGTAGCCCAATACCACATATCTCAGTGGGCTGCTTAGGCAAACACCAGCAATAGCTTCTGGCCCAAAACAATTTTGTCCCAAGGACATAATGAAAAAGTATTCTTGGTAATTGGTAAAAATTTAAGAGATCCGCCCTTTATGGAGCTGTAAATGGAAGATAGAAGTTGCAAAGATTTAAGTTATGCTTGAAGGTTGAAAAGTAAGGTTTTTAGTTAATAAATATAATAAAATAGAATTACAAAAAGTCCCAAACTGATATAAGAAGTCTAAACAAAATATTACAGTTTGAAATACACATTCCTTCATCTCAGTCTACAACTCTATTCCTGTGAAATAAAAAGCTAAGTAAACTAAGACTTCCTGACATCAAATTGTCTCTGGTGTAGTATATGAATACAACAATACTATTAAGGCAATTTCTAGACCACTGTTGAGGCAGTGCTGACTGAGGAGAGGCAGAGTGTGTCACCATAGAGACATAACAATAAGGAGATGTGCATATGCCTTATGCTAAGGGCTGTTTTTGACAGGTTCAATCCCCAAATATATACAGTGCTCTGGCAATTCATCAACCCTTTTATCAAGATGACATAAACACAGCTCCTCTGCTCACTCTGCATGGGTTTTTCCTTACTTGTCTAAGAAGAAACCTGGTTTTCATCATGTGCTGTTTGTCATATTTGTGCTAACATCTGTGTGTGTGTGTGTGTGTGTGTGTGTGTGTGTGTGTGTGTGTGTGTGTGTGTGTGTGTGTGTGTGTGTGTGTGTGTGTGTGTGTGTGTGTGTGTGTGTGTGTGTGTGTGTGTGTGTGTGTGTGTGTGTCAGGCTATCCTAATTGAAGTTCCGAGACTGCAGCATATCATTGTAGTGGATAACACACCAACCTCGTGGCCCGGCTATCCACGTGGCATCAGTGTCCACAACATGGCTGCCGTTCAGAAGCTGGGAGCCAGGCCTGAGAATGGTAAGCTTTAAATTAAGAAATAATAAAGCACTTTCATGTATTTTAAATATTTAAAAACCTATTGTAGTTTTTATTGAAAGCAGCCAGTCCCAAGCACCTAAAACAAAAGAGCACCTTCTTATCAAACCTAATGCTTCACCCATGTCTTTCATACTGTGCATCTCTGTGGTTTTCGTAGCTTAGAGGTTAGTAACAGATAGTCCCACTCTAATAGGGATGGTCATGGTCTTCGGGGCGGATTGGTATTGGTCCCATTAGGTCATGTGAATGAGGAAGTGCTCACATCTGTGTCATATTAAGATCCATACGATGCTTATTCAGTTAGTGGATTGAATGGATGAGGAAAGGTCTTCGTCCCCTCTTCGCCTTTTATTGTGGCCCCTTAAACTGACTGACCCAAAACAAGAGAAGCTGCTCGTGTCATGTGCAGATGAAAAGAGTGAAGGACGGATGTTTAGGAAGGGAGGATGGAGCACTGGGATATAGGGGAGGGTCATGTTTACACACAGCACTGTTAACTTCACATGACATCAACTCTCAGAGCACACACTCCTACATGCCTGGTATCCGAGTAAGAGGAAAGAGGAAGACAAGTGGGTCTCCCCCTGTTGACTGTAATGTCCTTTACGCCTCCCTTCATCCCTTTGTTTGGTTTCGGGGCCTGCTGCGCTCGGACGTCTTAGTTCTGTTTTTGTTCCACACAATGCTGAACATTGAGAAATGAAAAGTACACTGCTGCTAGCCTAGCAAACCACCAACTGGTTTTGTTTCCCCCATTTGATCTTTACTTATTTATTCAGACAGGAGGCCCAGAGAGGGATCATCACTCTGCACCCTGTATTTTCAACTATCTCCCAGTTATGCATTTCTTAATTTCAAGAAACATTCACCAAAACCATTCTTGGTCATGATTCAAGGTCTTGATTGTAAATCTCGCCCACTTGCAGGCAATGATGAAAACAGTCCATCAACTGTGTAACTTCATGCAACATGAATCATGGGAAAAAAGATCTTAGGGTTTTCCCTAAGGCAACGATCAGACCCACTTTAGCTCTAGAGGCATCACAAATTCATCCTTCTTATTAATTTCAACGCCATCTGGCAAGACGCTGCATTGGCATAATGCGATGTGAATTACTTTGTAAGGAGGACAATGTATTTCTTCTATTTACCCTGCAAGTGTCATAACGTTCCCATTTGTATGATTTATTGTTCCTCGTACATAGTACAAACTGCTTTGTTTCAAGCACAGCCCTGACCTTTACCTCAGCCTGCACACCTTTTTAACACCTTTTAGTGTCAACTGAAGAATCACACTTGTATTAGAGTACTTGAATTATTAGGGTACTTGAAAACATGCAAAGATTGCATCCATGCAAAAAAAGAGATTTAGGCCTACAGATGACTGGGAAGTCCACAGTACACACACACACATACACACACACACACAAACCAGCCAGGGCTAGATTAACAGAAGATAACATAGTGTCTACCAAATGTACACAGTTGAAGTCCTGATAAGACGGAAAAATAAAGGAACAAGATTAAAGAGGAAAGACTGAGGCAAATGAGAGATAAAGAAAGTGTCAGAAAGAGAAGAGGATTAGATGAAAGAGCAGAGACAGGAAAAGAACAAGAAAGACAAAAGTGCACAAGAGTGAGAGGAAGATGAGAGAGAGGAGAAATTGTGTTTTTGGCTAGCACAGTCCGTGGAGTCCTGGACCCATGCAACAAATGGAACAGAGGCTATTACTCTACTCCAAGAATGTGGCTGTGTGGACAATATAAAAACCTGGATGCATTTTTGGGCATGGCTGTTTTAGTTTAGTCTGTGTTCTTGTGTGTGGTCAGTCACTAAACACAAATCACAATGTATTGTCAGCCATTACTTAAGACATTACTGTAATGCTGTTTTCTCGCATTCAGCTCACACTCAGTGTTTGTGCATGTATGTGTATTTTCACATTCACTTCACAGCCGCACGTGAGCGCAAGCCGGCGCTGCCTTCAGACATTGCAGTCATCATGTACACCAGTGGATCCACAGGCATACCAAAGGGCGTCATGATCTCCCATAGCAACATCATCGCTTGCATCACAGGCATGGCTGAGCGGATACCCAACCTGTGGTAGGCAACACAAACTCATATCTAAAACTCCATTCCGATACAATTACTAATTACCTGTACAGTACGTACCAGCATCACACACTGCCTCCAAAATCATCTGCCTGCCCATTCCCAATCTCTCAGATATAAACCTCAGAGCCATCACACGCCTAGTACTCACAATAGCAAATGACACTGATCACCCCCTCAATCAACACTTCACATTACTTCCATCTGTGGAGAGCTCTTTTCAGCGAGTTCAGAGTTTTGTCCCAGTAGGGTGGTGATGGTGCAGTGGATATGACACATCCCTTTAGTGTGGGAGATCTGGGTTCAATTCCCACTGTGATACATCAACCAATGTGTCCCTGATTAAGACACTTAACCCATAGTTGCTTCAGAGGCGTGTGGCCTCTGGAATATATATATATATATATATATATATAGCTAAATGTAATGTAATGTGTATGTCTCTATGTTGCTATGTGAACTTGGAATCGAATATCCCTCTGGGACAATAAATCTAAAAAAATGTAGTCAGTAACCTAATCTAAAATATCACAATATTAAAGTAACAGCTTTATTACTTTCCATTACTTTTGGATTACTTTAATACCAAATATGGGCATAACTTGCACTGTACTGTGATGTTGTTCCCCTTCTCTCTTTAAAATACAAAATAATGGCGAAATTTCCACCCAGTGAAAGCATTTTTTTCACTACGTTAGAGGCCATGATAATGAATTGGCAACTGTAAACTATGGTTTCACTCGAGACTAGAGTGTTGATTAGAGTGTTGACTGAGACTAGAGTGAGATTTAACATTGTAATCTAGCTAATAATCCCCATTTTTACTAAACGTATTGATAATTTGAACTCTGTAACTTTAACAGAATACAGTTACCTTTTCTGTTTACTAATTACGTCATTCTGCATAATAATTAATATGCTTCTGTTTGAGTGTGGAGCGTATATTTGGAGAAACGGCCCTTCGGAGCAACGCGTGTTTGTTTTCGGGATAACGGTCTGTGTGAATGGGCTTTTGGTCCAATGGGACATTTTTCAGACTATTGGGGCTTTGGAATTATAAATCGTCGGAACAATGGGCAGTCCCCAGAGTGGTATCAGTCTTCACTTCTAACTTCTGGCAACACAGCAAATAAGCATGTGTCCCAAAATGTTGAACTATTTATTTAACCTAAACCAATTCAAGCCAGTTGACTGGTGGACCTTCTTTTGAAGGTGGGCTGCCGGGTGAAAGTGATGTTTTCCGGGACAAAAATATTATATCTTTGTACTTTTACATTACTCTTGTTGTGAGCAGAATAATATACACTATTGCCTTTTTATTTCTATCACTATTACTGTTTGCCCAAAGTGAGCAGGGCACTGTACACCTACCTCCATTCATGCATGAGAATGTCTCCTCAGCTCAGTGTATCTGAAAAAGAGACAGGCAGTTTAAATTGCATTATATCACCACAATGAGGACATTCACTTCTTTGCTGTTTCAAACTCTCCTCTTTGACTAATATGTACTGCCACTGGCTCTGGTTGGCTATAAGGTTGAGTGATACTGTGTTTAAAGAAAACGCCAAATGCTCTTTGGGGCTAAGTTCTTGGTCGGGCCTTCCATGTCAACTGAGCACGTGCACAAGTATGAGCCATCTAGTACCATCATACAACACAAGTGTTTACATTAAAACAAAAACCGACCCTTCTCTCTGGGGAATGAGACGGGGGTGGAAGGAAATGCAGAAGGAAGGGAGTTCAGTATGTGTGGAAAAAAGAAACTGGGAGGGTTGGAAGTTAGGGTGAGAAGCATGAACGATAGAGGGGTTACGAATTTTACAATCTCAATCATACTTCTTATAGAAATTATGGCTTTCCGTTGCATATTAAGTAATATAATTGTGTAAACCTCCTCCTTGTGTATGCTCTGAATTGCAGACACAAATTGTGTTTGGATACATATGTGGCCAGATGGATCATTTTCAAGTCCAAGCAAAGGAAAATATGCCCTCTTTTTTGTTCAGATAATCTTTCTGATGCACAGCATTTATCTTCGAAAGATTACTATAATATGATTTATGATTTCATTATGGTTTGGATTAAAACTGATTATACAGGAGACTGTACATGTACATTTATTCAGCTTGATGAACTTAATTTAGGGTGGTAGTAGCTCAGTCTGAGGGGACTTGGCTTGGGAACCGAAGGATCGCTGGTTCAAGTCCCTGCACAGACCAAGTATGGAGTGTGGACTGGTAGCTGGAGTTTCCAGTTCACCTCCTGGGCACTGCAACCCCCCAACTGTTCTGGGCCTTGGGGCTTTGCCCCCTTTGCCCCCTCTCTCTGACGTCTCTCCAATGCATGTGTGTGTATTTCCTGTGAGTGTAACAATGAAATAACAGATTGAAAAAAATTTCCCAAGAGGAATTAACAAAGTATACATTATTATTATTATTATTATTATTATTATTATTATTATTATTATTATTATTATTATATAATAATAATAATAATAATAATAATAACTAGAGCTAATGCCTGAATGAGATGGCAGTGATTACTTTTAGAGTGTGTCTCAAAGAGTGATTTGTGTTTACAGTGAGGAGGACACCTACATTGGCTACCTGCCTCTCGCCCATGTACTGGAGCTCAGTGCAGAGCTCGTATGTTTTTCTCATGGCTGTAGGATCGGTTATTCCTCACCTCAGACTCTAGCTGACCAGGTAACGTATGACATTAAACTCAACTGTTTTTGCATTTCATCAAAATTCCTCTGGAAAATAGATTTCAAGTCTTAATACAAATGATACGCTCCAAATCTGATATGTGCAACCATTATTGTGCTTCTTTTTCCCACCAAAAGTCAACCAAGATCAAGAAAGGAAGCAAGGGGGATGCCAGCGCCCTGCAGCCCACTCTGATGGCAGCTGTCCCGGTACGTACGTAGACAGTACACTCAGCACAGAACTATGCATTATACACTATAATGTTTGAGAAGCCTTAACCTTTACAGTATCTCTCATTGAGTCAATCTTTAAGTCTGTGTAAGTGTTTCAAACAATGTTGTTTGGTCTGGTCTGGAAGCAGGTCAGATACTCTGTCTTTGTTGATAGCTTTGGAGTAGCAGTGACAGAGTCCAGCAGGCCTGGATCTGCTGGATCTGTCTCTGGAAAGACTGTGACGTAAATACTCTCTGCCTCTTACCGCTTGCCAATTTCTGCTCTTCATCACAACAGTGTTCGACACCCAGGGGCTAAAATGGCATATTCGAGGTTGTCTAGTCCTGCTTGTCTTTGAAGTAATATTTAAGTAATTAATCCATTTCAGCAGTGATGACACCAGGATGGGCTTTTAAAATTTAGCAGGGCTGTATTTATTTTGTCAAAAAGCAGAGCTATTGTTCCACCGTTCTTAAGCGCTTTGTTAGTTTTAAGAGTTCACAATTTGGGGGAACAAAAGTAGGGCATGCAGTGTGAGCTGAAAAATGAAAGTGTGCAGTCAGGGTGTTACCAATAAATTAATCTAATAGGGTATCCACACAGCCATTGATATGGTTGATGGATCATTGCACTCCAAAATCTGAGGTTTAAAGCTGCTATAATTCAAGGAAATAGAAAATAGTTCCCACATGAAACTGCTAACAACCAGGGCCCGTATTTATCAAGCTTCTCAAAGTGCCATTTTAGTCTTAAGTGCTGAGAATTAATGACATTTACTCCTACTTTCAAACTTAAGTATAAAAGCAAGTTATCAAATTTCTTAAAGCTAAGAATCACTCTTACTCTCCCAGTTATATAAGACAGCTCGAGAGGTCTCTCAAGTGGTTAGGAGTTGCCAGTATGGGATTGTGATGGCACTGAGGAGACGTGCACGAATGTTTCAGGAGAGGAAGAACGTTTTTGAAATGTTTGACGGCGAGCAGTTAATCAAACGGTATCGTTTGGACAGAGCAGGCATAAAATATCATAACATCTAGGCTATATATAGGCAGGTCAGTTAACAGCACACTGGTTTAGAATTTGTAATTAAGACATGGTGGAAAACGTGTTTCTCTTTCATTTTCAACTTGGACAATTTGTATTATCTTGAAATTCTTTATTGTCAAATGTCTGTTGACTGTAAACTCCTCTCAGGACTTTCACCATTCGATGTGAATTTATCTGAGAATATTCTTAATAAGGAAATCTATTCAGTGATTGGTCCATGCCTATGTCGTCCTCCAAAATCCCGTTTGTGGCACACCAAGGTGTTGTGAATCACCTCTAAGACTGACACTTAAGATATATTCCTACACTTCACTTAAATTACGACTGAGATGCTTGATAACTAACTTTTAAACGCAGCTTTGAGCCAAGAATCAGTGAATTCAGTCAATTCTTAGCAGTGTTCTTGTGAGTAATTCTCAGAGGCTTGATGAATATGGGCCCAGGTCTGTGGATTATCTTGAGTAACCAGGGGTCATGATTTCTGGAAAGAGACATTTCTGTTGAGTTTTTCAAATGTAATTTTTTGTTGTTGCTTTGAGCACTGCAAGCCGAGTGCCATTTAGTTCCATTATATTGGACAGAAGGCAGACATCTCAACAACTCCGACACTCACACCAAAACAGTCTAGATTGATAAATAGCCCAACAGGTAGGAGGAAAATACACATTTTTGATTTTGGGATGAACTGTCCCTTTAATATCACATAATTTACTATGCACCACAATACAAGAAACTTGCATGCATTGTCAATGAGTAATGACAAAAGTTGAGAAGTGGTCTACTTTTTGTGTGTGGCTTATTTTCAGTGACTAGTTGATGAAACGAAATGACTAAACCCCTGACAATAGGAGATTATAATTCCATTGTTCTTGTTGGCTAGACTGTATGCCGGCTAGTTGGAGACAATACGCCCTTGCCGCTGTATTCTTTCCCTCTCTCTCACACCATGAGCTCAGCCCCACCCCCACCCCCCATCTCCCAGTGGTCATAGTGTAAAGGGCAGAGGGCCCCAGTGTCTGGAACCATTCACAGCTGTAAACAGAACGTGAGAAAGCCCCATGTGGTTATCCCCACGACACACACACACACACACACACACACACACACACACACATACACACACACACACACACACACACACACACACACACACACACACACACACACACACACACACACACACACACACATACTCATGCACACGTACTTGTTTGCTGTGATATGACAACGGGCTGCTGCTTGAATCCTGTGTCGACTTCCTCTCTCACTGCTTTAGCTTCACCCACAAACACACACACGCACACACACACACACACACACACACACACACACACACACGCACACACACACACACACACACACACACACACACACACACACACACACACACACATACACACAGGGACCAGCTGGTTTTTATTGTTTTTAATTTGTGCCCTTTTCCCTATTTAATATGAGTCCAGCTTTTGAAAACACTCTGCTGATTTGGATAATGAAGTGTTCTTGATCTGTGGGTTTCAGTTCTCTCCACTGCAGTCCCTTAGACTGTTAGAAGGAAACTGAAAAAACCAAGATAAATAAGGCATGCAACAGTTTTCTAGCCAAGAAACAAAATAATACCAATGCCTTTGATATTCCCAGCACAGTCCTGTTCCTATCACCAGTTCACCCTATTTATTTATACCTGACTAAGAAAATCCAAGGCAAATAAACACATTCACTTAATTCTCACGCCTAAACCCACTTTATTCTACCTGCCTAGCACCAATCAGACTAGTAACTAAAGTAGTAACATTAAACCTCTCGTCCATGAGTGCGCTTCCTTGTGCGCAGTGATACAGTTGGCAGGTCTAGTTCGGTAGAAAGACAATAGTTCCTACATGAAACTGCTCACTATCAGGTCTGTGGATCATCTTGAGTAACTGGGTTATGATTTCTAAAAAGAGGCATTGCTGTTGAGTTTTCAAATGTATTTTTTGTCATCTAGTTCCATTATATTGGAGAGATGGCTGACGTCTCTACAGCCAATATGTCCAACACTGGGCAACTTACATCAAAACAATCTAGATTGATAAATAGTATGTATGTATTTTTGATTTTGGGGTGAACTTTCCCTTTAAGCTTTTTTAAACCATCCTAATAAAAAGAAAAACAAACTAAAAAAACAAAACAAATATAAAGCATATTGGTTTTGACCTTTTCAAGTCTTACATATTACTCCCGCTTTTTCTCTTATTTGTGCGTTAGTCTTACCCTATATCTCGGCACTTCTCTTTCTTTCACTCTATCTCACCTCCGTCTCTGTTCCTCTTCCTGGTTCCAGGAGATCATGGATCGTATCTATAAGAACGTGATGACCAAGGTGGAGGAGATGAACTGTGTCCAGAGAACACTCTTCATTCTGGCATACAACTACAAACTGGAGCAGCTTGCCAAAGGATACAGCACACCTCTATGTGACAAGTGTGTAGATGAGTTGTTACAGTGGCATTTTGATAAGAGTTAAATCATTTCTTCATGTTATTCTCAGGGTTCACATTTCTTCGTTTTTATTCTCCACTCCCCTGTTAATGTACCTCTGCCTTCTGTTTATCCAACCAGGCTGGTGTTCAGGAAAATTCGCTCTCTGCTGGGAGGTCGGACGCGGGTGTTGTTATCAGGTGGAGCGCCGCTCTCTGCCACCACGCAACGCTTCATGAATGTGTGTTTATGCTGTCCGGTGGGTCAGGGATACGGCCTGACGGAGACCTGCGGTGCTGGAACCATTAGCGAGCGTAAGCAGCAATGAGAGTCAAAAAGTGGTCTAGAGAAAAACAAATAAAAATAATAATAAATACAATATTACAGAATTATCTAAACGGCAGCTCTTGGCCAGAAAAATGAATTTTGTAAATTATGTTCCAATTTGAGTCATGAAAAATAAAGCAGGTTATGATTTAGGGCGTGGCTACCTTGTGATTGAAAAAGGTGCAAGCTAGCTAGCTAGCGCAAGCTGATACCTTAGCTCCACTCTCTCATCCATATATGGTCACCGTTGGCTCCATAAAACAACCAGAAAGCAAAAATGGCAACGTCCAAAATGCCAAACTTAAGGCGTTAAAGCGGTAGTCCAATGGATGAAATTACGGTGGCTACATCAACTTCTTTTATACAGTCTGTGGGAACATTTAACAAATAAAGAAATTAATGACATCAGCCTCAGCTATACTGTTTAATGCTAATTAGCAAATTAACATGCATGCTAACAGTCTAAAGTGCGCTGATGACCATGATAAACATAATACCTGCTAAGCATCAGGATGTAAGCATTGTCATTGTGAGCATGTTAGCATGCTGATCTTGTGCTGTGCCAGTGTTACAGAGCTGCTTGCATGGCTGTAGACTTGTAGTCTTATCTGCAGTAACTCAATGTGAGAGGACAGCAATATATCAGAATATATAGAATAGAATTAAACAAGTAATTTGCTCCAAATGAAGACTCATTAGCTGGTAAAGTTGCATTGAGCAAATGTGGGAAGTTACTTGGAAAACGATTTCACATTTCCACAACCTGCAAGCTGAGATACAATCATTGGGAGGACATGAATATGGAAAGATAGTTTTACAGCAGTGATGGGAAAATAGATCAGAGTAAATAATAAGTAGATATTTTGTGCGTGGGTTGTGCGTAAATGAATGCCACTCATAGCTGTGGTGGTTATAGCTGTCCTAATAATCGGTTATGAACTGTGTGTAGCTTATCTATCAGCTTTCATTGCCAACACATTTGTCAAATAATGGAAATACTCCCAGCCTTTTCCCAGGACAGACTAAACCAACAGAGCGGCCCGCTGCTTGTCACTCTCCACTGCGGTCAGCACAACATTGTTTTGTGGACATTCCTTTGGGATGGGGTTTCCATGGCGAGGGAACAAGTGAGGTTGTGTTGCTATGGTAATAAATGTCTTACCTTGATGTTATGGTGCTTTCTGATCACGTGTGTGTGTTCGTTGTGTGTTCTAGTGTGGGATTACAGCACTGGGAGAGTGGGAGGGCCGCTGGTTTGCTGTGAAATCAAGCTCAAAGACTGGGTGGAGGGTGAGTGATTTGGAGACACACACAAACACACACACACACACACACACAGATTCCATGATAAAATAATAAAGTGTCACATGGATTCACAGGTACGTAGTCAGGTAATCAGTCCTTGTTGCTTTTCTTTCTTTCACGTCAGCACATGCACAAACACACATAAACACTTTTCTTAACAAATGCATTCAGCAATCATTCCCCAGTCTGCTTTTCAGGAGAGACCACTGTAGCTGGTCCATAACCTTTTAAGGAAAGTTATTTGCCTTCCACTACTGTAAAACCTCCATCTTTTTACGTAAGGGATCATAACTCATTATTTAATACGCTCGTTAAATCTTGATACTTATCAAGTTGAGTTTATTGCCTGCTTGGCTTGCAGAACAAAAATAGAATCTAGAGTAAACATACTGTCAGGTTTTTATCTCCTCAAAATTATTATGTAGCAGGAATAAAAGAACTGAAGGTTTGTTTTATTGCATTTTCATTTGCAACCCACTGACTTTAAACCCTGCTTTCAGGTGGTTATCGCAGAACTGACAAGCCACATCCAAGAGGAGAGATTCTGATTGGTGGACCCAACGTAACCATGGGATACTACAAGAACGAGGTGAAAAACCAAGATTTCTTTGTAGATGAGAACGGCCAGCGGTGGTTCTGTACAGGAGACATCGGAGAGTTTCAAGAAGATGGGTGCCTCAAGATAATCGGTGAGGAGAGGTGGATGGATGGATGGATGATGGTTAAATGAGAAATGGTTGGAATTGTTGAGTAGAAGAGGATATATAGGTGGTTTAATAGATGCAGATTACCACTTGGATGAATCTGCCCTGGTTCGCTACTATATCAACATTGTGCCCCAGATTCCTGGATTATTTCCAGATAACCTCTCTCCTCTACTTTCATCCATCAGTCTGGCAGGAAGCCTTGTAACAAATCAGATTGTACCTCACTTCCCAGAAATATTCCACAGTCCTGTTTACTTTAGTCAGCCAGAACCCCCAATTCTTCTCTGTTATCTAGATGATACTGGTCAGATATACACAGTTCAGTGTAAATTGGGCCCTTGCCCCAGCTTCTTCCCTTTTTTTCAAGAAATACAAACATATCCCCACTTATAGACATTCACATGGAAATACACATTATTACAGGCAGCTGTCTCTGCTGTGTTTCCAGATCGTAAGAAAGACTTGGTGAAGCTGCAGGCAGGAGAGTACGTCTCCCTGGGAAAGGTGGAGGCCGTGTTGAAGAACTGCCCTCTGGTCGAGAACATTTGTGCCTATGCTAACAGGTGTGTGTGTGTGTGTGTGTGTGTGTGTGTGTGTGTGTGTGTGTGTGTGTGTATGTGAATTAAAAAGTGATTCTATTGTTTAAATGTGTATGTAGACTGTTAAACATTTTTGTGTTGCTCAGTGCTTACATTTTCAGTTAGATGTAAGAGGATCCATGAGATCATAGCTTAGCGTCTCCCCCATTACTTACTGAATGTTAAAACTTTACTTTAAAAAGCAAACGTAATAAGGAAAATGACTAGAAGTAATGTGAAGAGTCACAAGCCTGCAGAGAATTATAACCCAACTCTGCTGCTCCGCCAAGTTCTTCTAGCTCATTGTTTTGGTTTCACGTTTTACAAATTTACTTCAGGTTCAGTCTCACCACTCTCATCAACCCCCAACCCTGTTTTCTATCAACCACAGGCGGCTGCTTGTAGCAAACAGCTATAAAACCAACCTCTCACAGCATGGTCTTTTTCTATTTCCAGTGATATTTACAGCAAATAGCTTACTGTCGATAAAGCCAAGTGCTGAGGCTACGGCTTGACAATAACTATTACATATTATAACTGCAATGCTTCAAGTGAGCCCTGTGAAGCCATGTCTTTATGAGCGGGTCCCAGTTTTGTTTCTTCCCATGCATGTGCACATGAGCACTAGCAAGCGGGTGATGAGATACACATTCCTGCCCACTATTCCACTGATCTACAGATGGCAGTAATGCGCCAGAGGCAGGGAAGGAGAGCAAGAAGAAGACCGTTAGCAATTTAACATAGATGTAAACAATGCAGATTATAAACTTTAAAAAAAAAAGAAGCCTTGCAAATGTTTTATGAGGAAATGCATTCAACATGTTCAATCTCAAGGATACGCACAACGGGTTTTGGTGAGTAACACTGAATGTAAACAGAAACTGTGTTTGTTAAGAACTTAACAGTATCATATTTGACACTGTGAGTATGTGATTCAGTTGTGTCAGTGAAACAGCCTAGTGTTTTCAAGATATTTGGTGGTTGTAATCTGTTCACGCTCTGCTCAGGCATACACTGTTTCCATTTCCTTGTATGGTTAAATATCTCACTTGGTGAAGAATTTATGGTTTGCGCGAGCACATGTTTGTGCTGCATCACCTTATTCGGCTGAACATTCACTCTCTAGAATATACTTAATGACTTTGTTTTTCTTTCATTTTGACATCCCTCTTGTGGTCTCCTCTCCTCCCGCTTTGCAGTGACGAGACATACGTGATTGGCTTTGTGGTGCCCAATCAGAAGCAGTTGCTGGCTCTGGCTGACCAGTACGGTATTCGAGGCACATGGGAGGAGCTGTGCGAAAGTAAGGCCATGGAGGAGCTGGTCCTCAAGATCATCACTGAGGCTGCTCTAGCAGGTCAGAGGAGGTTAAAGAAGAGGTTTTACTGTGTTGGAATGTTTTAGGGTTGAGTTACGAGATAATGTTTCTTCTTCTTCTTCTTTCTGTCGTAGCCCAGCTAGAGCGCTTTGAGATCCCTCTCAAGATCTGTCTGAGCCCAGACCCATGGACTCCCGAGACAGGATTAGTAACTGATGCATTCAAGCTCAAACGCAAGGAGCTGAAAACACATTACCAGGACGACATTGAGAGAATGTACGGTGGGAAATAACGACAAGGACCAGAACAGCATTGTTCACTCTCAAAGCACCGACCAACACTTGACTCTGAACACGCCTAGTACTCTTTCACTGCTCCTCTACAGTATATCCCTTCCCATGAGCATAAGCCTGACCTGAATTTGTGGTAAATATTAACAGAAAGAAGCTTAAGGGTATGCTGTTACCAGTTCCATCATGGAACCAGCTTTTACTTGAATTTGTAACTAAAGACAGGCTGAAAAAGAAAACACAAGAGATCCCAGCCTTTTCCCTTCTTTTCGCCCAGGTGTATGACCTCTTTGTGGGGATCTTTATTGTTCCAGATGCGAGTTATGAAACAGATGGTGTGTTAGCTGATGTTGTCTGTTGAACTCTTTCTGAATGCCACAGCAGAAGCTCAGGTTAGGCGGACAGGTTTGTTGCCTTGTTTGCTTTGTCTATAAGACACTAGATTGGTTACATATATCTCTAAATCTTTCCTTAAATTCATGTTGATTCTCTTATTTAACTTAAAAGTTTCAAATGTATACTTCCTGCAGGTCAGGAGACAGTCTTTTGTTTCTTTTTTTTTCTTCTTTTTTCTAACAATTGTTTATTTTGTCTCCCACCCACAGTGGGACTTTGACTCCCCTGGACGTGGGGCGTCTCTCATCAGTACATATTGATACCAAAAGCACAAAGTCATTTGAGGGCTAATGAGAGCAGCTTGGTCAAAAAACTGCTAAGGTCATATCTGGTCGAACAATTTGTATCTTTTTCATTATCAACATTAAGGCTTTTTTTCAGAAATGAGAATAAATTGCACCTAATAGTCTTATTTAGAAAGAAAAGAAACAAAGATGCACTGTTGTTTAGTCTATTATATTTTCCTACAGTGATAGAGTATACTTTTTTATGTGCTGTACAGACCACATTGTTCACAAAAATGCACATTTACTTGCTTGTATTACAAATGAAATGACTGTGTAATCATTGTCATATGTGAAAAATCATAGTGCACTATGAAAATGTATCATGTCTGTCCAAATAAGGCAGTTGATTACAGTTAGGACATAAATACAAATTTCTCAATGTGCCTGGGTGGGTTGCAAAATTAGCTCACTTTGACAAGTGCGACTTCGGTGTGTGTAGCAAACATTTATTCTGCCGGACTGTCATTACCATCTTAAAGTCACATATTTTTGTCATCTTCACAAGTATGACTAAGTGTGTGACTCAAGTCCATACTCGGCACAAACATGGCCCCAGAATCCCTCACAATGTGACACCTGTTGCCTTCTCTTGTGATTCTGAGTCACCCCTTTTCTATTCCCTTACTTTCTCCGTGAGTGTATATGTACACACACACACACACACACATATATATATGTATGTATGTGGAGCGGTGATCAGCAGATGAAGCACATGTATAGCCTCTATTTTAACTTCGTTATCATAGACTTCTTTTGAAGCTCCACTCCCCCTTTGTATCCAGAGCCTGCATTGTAACATAAGTGCACCTAACTATTTATTTGTAATTTGCCTTTGGAAAACTACTCAAATGAAGAAAATAAAGATTGTGTTTGGTCTACATGAAGGTGTCCTTTATTGTCTTGAAAAAGATCATTTAATATTTCTGCCACAGTCACCAAGTCTAATTAATTCAATTGAAAGTATTAAGCACTATACTTATTTTGTATTCAGCATATCAGTCTCATTGGGTGGGAAAGTGAGCCCTATGTGACTAAAAGACAGACAGATGATGACATATATTTATGTCTGCTACAGCTGAAAGGAGTGAAATCAGCCTTTACTGATTTAATAATAGTAATAAGTGATGAGTGAACCTAATCCAATTCATTCATTAATGCTCACCATTTCAGCCTGATCCTTGGCTGTGTCTGGCGAAAAGGGAGAAGTTCAGTCAAATTAAATTAAAAAGTCATATAGAGATGACATTTTTAAAAGAAAAGGAGCCGCCCTTAGAAAAATCACTTTAAACTGTTAAATCAAAACGCTAGTATGAACAGCAAACCAGTAAACCAGCAAAAAGATGTCCACTGCCTGTTAATTAGAGCTTTGGTCTATTTGGGTATTTTACATTACATTACATTAGATGTCATTTAGCTGACGCTTTTATCCAAAGCGACTTACAATTAAGTGCTTTCAACTGTGAAGGTTCAAACGCCAGACCACAAGTAGTAAGTGCAAATACAGTAGCTTTAAATAGGCAAAGCTACAAAGAGACAAATGAAAGTGCAGGTTCGAAAGTGCAAGTTCAAGAATTTATCCGAGGTGTAGTCGGAAGAGATGCGTTTTTAGCCTTCGGCGGAAGATGTGTAGGCTTTCGGCCATCCTGATATCGATGGGGAGCTCGTTCCACCATTTGGGAGCCAGGACAGTGAACGAAGGATTTCGTTGAGTGATTAGTTGTCCCTCGCTGTGAGGGAGCAGCCAGCAGTTTGGCTGATGCAGAACGAAGTGGGCGGGTTGGGGTATATGGTTTGACCATGTTCTGGATGTAAGCGGGTGCTGATCCGTTCGTGGCCCTGTACGTAAGTACTAGTGTCTTGAAGCGGATGCGGGCCGCAATTGGTAACCAGTGAAGAGAGCGGAGGAGAGGTGTAGTGTGAGAGAACTTGGGGAGGTTGAAGACAAGTCGAGCCGCTGCATTCTGAATGAGCTGCAGGGGTTGGATGGCACATGCAGGCAGGCCAATCAGGAGAGAGTTGCAGTAGTCTAGACGTGAGATGACTAGAGCCTGAACCAGAACCTGAGCCGCCTTCTGCGTTAGAAGGGGACGTATCCTTCTGATGTTATGCAGCATGTATCTACACGATCGGGTGGTTGCAGCAATGTTAGCAGTGAAGGAGAGTTGGTCGTCAAGTGTTACACCCAGGTTTCTAGCAGTCTTGGTGGGAACTACTATAGAGTTGTCAATTGTTATAGTCAGGTCTTGGGTAGGAGAGCCCTTCCCTGGAAGGAAAAGGAGCTCAGTCTTGTCGAGGTTGAGTTTCAGATGGTGTGTGGACATCCAAGAAGAGATGTCAGTCAGACAGGCCGAGATACGTGCTGCTACCTGAGTTTCAGACTCAGGAAAGGAGAGAATTAGTTGGGTGTCATCTGCGTAGTTGTGATAAGAAAAGCCGTGCGACTGAATGACAGACCCGAGAGAGTTGGTGTACAGAGAGAAGAGGAGGGGACCCAGGACTGATCCCTGAGGAACCCCAGTTTTAAGTGGGCAAGGTTCTGAGCTAGACCCTCTCCAGGTTACCCGGTAGGTTCGGTCTGCCAGGTAAGATGTGAGTAATGAGAGCGCAGAGCCTGCGACACCCAGATTTCGTAGTGTCGAAATGAGGATCTGGTGGTTCACTGTGTCAAAGGCAGCAGAAAGATCCAGAAGGATGATAATGGAAGAGAGAGAGGTTGTTCTAGCGATGTGAAGCTGCTCAGTGACAGCAAGGAGGGCAGTTTCTGTTGAGTGGCCAGCCTTGAAGCCAGACTGGTGGGGATCAAGAAGGTTGTTCTGGTGGAGATAGGTAGAGAGTTGATTATAAATGGCACGCTCAAGAGTTTTAGATAGAAATGAAAGAAGGGAGACGGGTCTATAGTTATTTACATCAGAGGAGTCGAGTGTTGGTTTTTTGAGCAGTGGGGTCACTCTTGCCTCTTTGAGAGCATCGGGGAAACAGCCAGTTGACAAGGCGATGTTAATGAGATGGGTGAGGAAAGGAAGGAGGTCCGGAGCAATGGACTGGAGAAGGTGAGAAGGGATAGGATCCAGGGGGCAGGTGGTTGGGCGGGCAGAGGTAATCAAAGTAAGAATTTGGTTTGGAGATAAAGGGGTGAAAGAGGAAAGAGTACTGGAAGTGATGGATGGTAAGGTGATTTCAGGAGGTGTGGTTGAGAATGAAGAGCGTATGTCACCTATCTTTTTTACAAAGTAGTTGACAAAGTGGGTTGGTAGGAGGGAGGAGGGAGGAGGTGGACTGGGGGAATCTAGGAGGTTAGAGAAGATGGAAAAAAGTTTTTTGGGGTTCGAGAAAGAGGATTCAATTTTGGTTTGATAAAAAGAGCTTTTGGCTGCAGAAATAGAGGCAGTGAAGGAGGAAAGAAGAGACTGATAGGTAAGCAGATCATCTGGGTGTTTAGATTTCTGCCATTTCCTTTCCGCTGCCCGTATAGTTGATCTTTCAGCACGTACTGAGTTAGATAACCACGGAGCTGGGGAGGATTTGCGAGCCTGTCGTGAAGTAAGAGGGCAGAGAGAGTCGAGAGAGGAGGATAGAGTAGAGAAGAGAGTGTCTGTGGCATCATTGGGAGACATGAGTAAGAAAGAGTCGGATGGAGGGAGGGTTGATAAAGTACATACCACCAGAGAAGAAGGAGAGAGTATGGTGTCTCTTGACATATGGTTGTGAGCTTGGGAGAGCGGGAGAGAGTAAGAGATGAAGAAATGGTCTGTGGTATGGAGTGGAGTAACAGTGAGGTTGGCTGTAGAGCAGTTTCTGGTGAATATGAGATCTAAGTGGTTGCCAGCTTTGTGAGTGGGTGGTGAAGGAGAGAGTGAGAGGGCAAAAGAAGAGAGAAAGTGAGAAAAGGCAGCTAACTTCTCTGTCTTGATGTTTGAAAGAAGGACATCCAGCTCCTCCAAAAACTCTCCCAGAGGACCTGGTGGGCGGTAGATAACAATGATGACTAGTTGTACCGGATGGGTTATGGTGACAGCATGAAGTTCAAAAGATTGTGGAGTGAACTGTGGCAATGGGTAGAGAGAAAATCTCCACTTGGGGTTAATGAGTAGGCCTGTCCCCCCACCTCTACCAGTGGGTCTTGGTGTGTGGGTGAAAGAGTAGGCAGAAGAAAGGGCAGCAGGGGTGGATGTGTTGGTCGGTGTAATCCAGGTCTCAGTGAGAGCAAGGAAGTCAAGGGATTTCAGGCTGGCAAAGCCAGAGATGAACTCAGTCTTGCGAGTGGCAGACTGGCAGTTCCACAGGCCACCTGCAACAAGGTGTTGAATGTGTGTGGAACGGGTGGGATAGGTAAGAGAGGTGGGGTTGCGGAAATGTTGCGAGCTAATGCGTGGTTTGTAGTATCTCCGAGAGGAAACACGGACAGGAATGGAGAAGCAGCACATTTCCAGATGAAGACACCGAGCAGTTAAGTGAGATAAAGATAAGATAAAGATAAGGTTAAGCCCACTTAGCCTCCCACGAAGACTCCCGCGTCGACTCCTTTGTCTTACTTCTTACTGTCTACTTGTCTTACTTCTAAATTGTTCTAAATTGTTTCTGTATTCCCACAGAGTTGGTGATGCATGCCCTAAGCAGCTGCAGGATTCTATCTCTAAACCTGCGCTGTTTCCAAAATCCTAGCTTCATAGAATTCTGCACTGGCGAAAAGTAACAATTTACTCCAGTGCTACTCTTAAGTACAATGTTAAACTATTAGATATATATTCACTTTACTTGAGCATTTCCATTTTATGCTGAATTATACTTCTTCTCTACCACATGTCAGAGGGAGATATTGCACTTTTTACTCGATTACATGTATTTGACAGTTAAAGTTACTTTTTAGATTAAGACTTTGCATTGACTAAACATATGACAAGCTTATAAAATACAATGCATTGCTGGGCGAGCGAGAAGCACAAGAAGCATGCAACAGGGCTAAACCAAAGCTTTCTAATCTTTTTGGCAGTGTCTAGTTGGGGCCCCAACATATTTTTGTATTGTTGAATTGGTACTTAAACTTAAGTAATCTGAGTACTTTTTACCACTGGAATTTCACTGGATATAATAAATGTCCCTTCAGACTTATTGTAAATCATCTGAATATTTGTCAGCATGAATACCATCATGGTATCATGGTGTGTCTCTGACTGTCCCTCTCTGTATTACAGTATGTGCCATGGTGAGTGTACTGAAAGACATAATTGGTTTTTGATTGTTTTCTGTAATTTCCACCATGCCATTCCTGAATGTGTTGCATGATTTTATTCATAGGCTTAGGCATAGGTTCAGGAAAGGAAATTAAAAAATCCTGTGTGATGAGATGAGGAGAGTAGATGTATTTATTGTTTGTACTCCAGGAGGCTTGATGGAAAATAATGAAACTGGACCAGCCTGGCATTTGTAGATATGGCCATGCATCCAGAGAGTGTGACTGAATGACTTTAGGATTAATATACTTTTATCACCAGTTTCTAAACCGTTCTTCTTAAATGTAAATTTCCATTCCATTCCATTGGGTCTCTTTCTGTTTGGCCTATCAGTAACTTAGTAAGTCTAATATACTCATGGGCATTTGCTTTCATTAGAACCCCCTAGAGGCGTGAATAATGTTAAAAGATACATGTCGTTTTTTCTTCTTCTTCATTTTTAACATGCCGTCCCTTCAGGGCTTCCATACACCCAGGACTCATCTTACAATCAGTCCTCATCACGTGACTTATGACACTGCAGGGTCTTTATATAAATAACTTCATCCATTTAGTAGCGCTGACAAACTCGAGAAGAGCTGCAAGGAGACACAAGAGATTCACACGAGACATAGCTCTTCAGTTTGGTGAGTAGACAGTTTATGAATTCGTTATTGTTTACATAGGCCTATTGTTAGTTTAATTTTATATATACTCAATAATTTTGTGTTAACTTTTAGTAACTTTTTCTAAACCACTTGAAAGTGTTTTCCTCATAAAAAATGAACAGAAATAGCAAACTAAAAAACTTCAACAATATATTTTCAGAAGAACGCGAGGTTGTTTATTAAAGTATCCTGACATAAACTTAAGACTTTAAAGTTGCATTTCAAATAAAATGCAATAAACCGTTCTGAATTCCATTTGCAAAAAAAAATCACATGGCAAAGGTAAAAGCATTGACGATTATTTAGCTGTTGCGTTATATTTGCTTTTCATTGCAATAACCATGACTCTACAAATGTTTTCATAGTTTTTCATCACTTTGCAATCCCTTTACAGCAAAACTCCAGTCACTGGGAGCGTATCGTTGTGCGTAAATCGTGCATAAAGTTGAAAAGAAATCCTCATATTTATGGATGTATTTCTGTATCTTTTTCAGCGCACTTTCTAGGTCTTCCACATAGGCTGCACTGAAAAAATGGAACAGTTGGAAAACTCCACAGCATCACCCAAACGCCTCTTCCTGCACACACAGAGCACCGCGCACTCCCAGGCGGATAAAAGCGACGCGTACTTGTACATATTAATAGTCATGTCTTTCTACGGAATCTTCCTCTGTGGTATAATGCTGGGCTACTTCCGCTCCAAAAGGAGAGAGAAAAGGAGAATAAACATCTTCACGCGCCTCGTGCACGAGGAGGAGCAGCGGGAGTGGGGCGCGCTCCCCAAGAAACACAGCCTTACCTTTCCCGCCGCTGTCTCGGAGCTGCGCTCGGTGCAGGTGTCCCTGCCTTTCTGCGGTAACCACGGCAACAACTTCGGGCATCTCCACTACGAGGGCGCGCTGCCATCACCGCTGGCGTGCGCACAGTGCACGGAAGAGAGCAGCATCAGCTCCCTGTGCTCCACGGACACGCGCTTCGTCATAGAGGAGGAGTCGGACAACTGCGCGGCCGATGGGTTGGAGGGGAACGTGAATTGCAGATGATTCAGGCTGAACTTCACCCAGAAAAAAACTCTGTGTGTTACCGTCCATGGCCAAAAAAGAGAAGAAACATCACCTGGAGAGAAGCACAGGATGTTATCAGGCTTCTTCATATCACAGAGGCCCAAACAGTCAACATCATCCATGTGTTATCCACAAAAGGGCTGGAACAAGTCAAACAACACTATGTGGTCAATGTGATACGTAGGCTATTAGACGGTAGTCAGTTTAGAGAGGGGGCATTGGTCCAGAATATTTTTCGTTTGATGTTTGATATTTTTCCATGATCTCTACTCTCTATATTTAGGAGAGTAAGAACAAGTTCTGATTCAGTGCCACACCTACATACTACATTCTCAGTAGCAACATGAAACCACATACACACATTTGGCCATGTTTCTTTTTTTTTTTTAATGAAAAGTGATCGTGGTGAGAGTGAAACATATAATTACAATGGTCATTTTTATGTTATATGTTGGCATAACCTATTGATAGTAATGCAGTTATTCAATTCAATCCTACAACTTTATTTATCCCTGCAAGGGCAGTTGTATGCAGCAGCTCACCACCCAGGTCCACACACACACACACACACACACATACACATCAATAGCTATATGTTGTAATAATTCATTAATAGATTAACAGATAAATATAAATATCCAAATATATCTAAAACTATAATACAATAATTGCACTGAACAAAAGAATGAAATACGATTTACAATTTGTATTATTGATCATACAGTACACTATTATACTATATAATATATAATATTAATAATATAATATACTATTATTTCATTGTATAACTATGACTTGCCTGATTCAATGGTGACCCCACCCTGCTGGAGCCCACTCCTGACGCTACACTGAGAACCAACTCACTGGTTTGGGCTGATGACTCACCCTGCAGGGGACTGAGTGAGAGACCGCCTTTCTGGCTCTTTGGACTGAACTTGACTTGCTCTTGCCAACATGGTCTTGAGTATTGAAACGTACCTGGAACCCACTTGAAAGATTGTCTAAACTAAAATGTATTTGTTGTAGCTTCATGATCAGCACTGCTCATACACAGTCAATAATGTAGGTTTACTTGATGAAAGCAATGCACTCTACATATTGTTGGTATTTTTCACTTCATGAGGCTTTGTAGTGTTTCAGAAAACAATAAATGCTTCTGAATTGATACAAGTGTCTTTTTTTTTAACTTTAATGTTTCACCAGTGGAGGGCACTCTTGTAGTGCTTTCTGATTGTGGTTACTTTTAACGAATAAGGAAGATGAAAGGGAGATGAAGCCATGGAAAGAGTGACTATTATTATCATGATATTTTTAGAGATAGCCAGCCTACCTAAATCATTGGAATAATGCAGAATAAGGCAGATAATAACTGAATCAGTACCAACAAAGCAGCATAATGCTTCTTTTTTGGCTCATATCTTCAGGCAAACATTTTTCTAACCCTTTATTTCTTACCCAGACGCAGCACACTGTCCCAATTATCCCAATTATGTTCCTGTTTTAAAATGACAATGCTCAAACATTTGATGGATCCTAAAACTGAATAAAGATTTATTTGATCATTTATTATTATTAATTTGTAACGTAGGTGTGGAGGTTTATGATCACGCAAAAGACCCCTTGAGGGATCATGGACTCCATTTAAAGACCCATCAGACTGTATAGCAGACATAGAAGACAGTCACTGAGCCTTTATCCCTCAAACAATGAACAGTTTATCTGAAGATAAAAACCAGAGGAAAGATGCTAGACCGATGTTATATATTTGTTATTGTTGTTATACTTTGACTTTAAAGGATCTTTTTTTGCTCAGTGTAAAAACCTCCACATTAAACCTACTTTGATTCATAAAAATGTAAAAGTGTGAATTGCTGTGAAAAGAAGAGCTAAAGAGGGAGACAGAAGCATTTTTGTATCTCTCCCTCTCTGTCTTCTTACCATCCGGGCAGCTTGACACAAATAACAGACTTGTTGAAGCATTTGAAATCTTATTTCCTGCGCAACATAAACACCCCACTGTATAATTTATGTACAAAAACACACACAACCACACAGTGAAGCATTCATTTATTATCAACAAGGAAGTTGAGAGGGATGCACTGCTGTTTCTCTAGCAAAAAAAACTATGTGCAAGCTGCCTTGTCCTCTCTTATGGTGCAACAGCAGCTGTGCATGTGTGTGTGTGTGTGTGTGTGTGTGTGTGTGTGTGTGTGTGTGTGTGTGCGTGTGCGTGTGCGTGCGTGCATGTGTGTGTGTGTGTGTGTGTGTGTGTGTGTGTGTGTGTGTGTGCGTGCGTGCATGCGTGTTTGTGTGTGAGAGAGAGAGAGATAGGGGGATAGAAAGCAAGGGATTTTCTCAGGAGAAAGAACGAGTAAGAGTAAGCAGGGTGAGAATAAGAAGCAGATGAGAGTGTCTCCTGCATCGTGAAGCAGGATGTTTGTCATTAGTGTCCCCCTGTGGGAGTCGGTGGTGGGGCCTGTGTCGTGCCTCAGGCCTCACACATACACACCATTAATGAAACGAGTCACTTCAAACCCACCATTTCTCTCCCTGTTTCTATTCTTTCATCTTCCTTCTTCCCTCCCTTCTGTCTCCTCGTTAAACTTCTTTTTCATTAAGTTGAGATTTCAGCAGAAAGGGGGGTTTGTAATGTGAGTTTGTATAATTGATCTACACTACATACACTACACTGGTTTCTTTCACATCCCATAAAATATAATTATCAGGAGCCTTTCACATTACCATTACTAAACATTTGGAGGAGAAACTGAATGCCCATCATTTTATGTGTTGGCATATCTGGCATGCAAATTAGCAGTTTTGTTCACTCTCACCGCTCTCATCAGCATTCTTTCCAGCAGCAAAGCTGCAAATTCCAATATTTTTATATTTAATTTATCAAATATATAAAAGGTGTCTCATCGCAACGAACCCACGTTGAATCTTCGCAGGCAGACAAAGTAAGCAACTGGTTAGAGCTGAAGATCTTTGCCTTTGTCTTAATTTCTATCAATTTACATGGGCTCGGGCCGGGCTTGCGTGCGCACATTTGAATAATGTCGGGTGATAAATGGATTTGGGCTTTTAAAAAGCTGTCAATCAAAATGTACTTGTCGTGCTCGGGCCGAAATCTGTCGGGCTCAGGCCTTGTCGGGCCTAACTTTTAAGGCCCGATTACAGCTCTACAACTGGTAGGTAAAGTAACAGAACATTTAGAAGCCAAGGAGTAATGTTTTCCTCAGAAGATGGTGGAGACCAAAACAGAGCTAAAAGAATATTGGACTTGCATTAGTCACTTCACCAAAGACAAAACTCCAAATGCTAATGTTTCTCAGTGTCTGCTAGAAGTGTACATAGGCAGCGGTTTGCTAACACATTCACCATAACATCTTTATAAGGTGATATGGTGTTTACAGCTTCCATCACTGCCCCCTAGTGGCAAGAAAATCAATGAATACAGGTTTAAAGAGTTTTTTCTTTTACAACTTTTGTCTCTTGAAACTTAATCCTGTCATGGTGGGAAATGTTAGTGTAACTTGTCCTTAAAGCAAAATTTGTGTTTCAAACTTATTTCATGCAATGCTGGAATGTTGCTTTAAAATGTGTCTACCTTCTGTTCAAAACCAGTTGGTATCAATATCAACCCAGAACAAAACTTCATAAATGTAGCAACTGGTATTAAATCAGGTTTTCATCTGAAATGCAATCCTGCATTGGCTGTGATAAATTACCAGATTGAGCAAATTATAATATGACCTCAAAGTAATTATAGCAATGCAGCAGGTTTGCGCAGGATCTCACCAGGGCCAGGGCTGACAGCAAAATTATTAATCTTTCTATGTAATCTATGTAAGAAGTAACTTCAAATGGTCCAACTACAATCAGCCTGCATGCAAGACTCATCTTGGTGATGCACTTATTATTTTTGAATAAAATAAAATAAGAATAATATGCCTTAAATTCATATTTAAGAGTCCTCAAGGTCCGATATTGTAAAAAGTGAGATTTCCATGTTTTTTTTAAATTATAAAGCAGGTCTAGGTGCTGTACTGTGAAAATATAAAAACGCTCAAACCCCGCAAAAATGCACACAGCCCATATTCAGAAACTGTACCTTTAAAGGAGTCTTCAGGACTTTGGTATGGTTGCGATGTCACAACTTTTACTATATATACTATTCTAACTATCTATAGGTAGAAAGTACTGCTACAGTACCCTTACAGTCATTCCCCGGCTGCAATGACGGTGCAGAGACTCTGAGAGCGAAGATGCGGAAGACCCATAAACGCTGACCAATCACAGCAGACTGGGCTTTTTGGGAGGAGGGCTTAAAGAGGCAGGTGCTAAAACAGAGCGCTTGCAGGGTGAATACAGGTATACGGGTTTTTTTTTACATTAATGCATGTAAACATGTTCTAGTGGAAACCCAACATACAAGTATTAACCTGAAAATGAGCATAATATGGGACCTTTAAATCCTTTTCTTTCTCTTGTTGTGCTATTTTTGGAAATCCAATCTATAGCTGCTTGATGACTCACCTTCCTTTCTCACCTGACTGGGATGGTGAGCCTTGAGAAGATGAGCTGACACTCCTCATCTGAGCTCCATCAGTCTCCTGCTGTTGGACATTACAGTATGTCAGGTTAATCCCATTTACTGTACTATGTAGTTCACAGCTTCTTTGCAAAGTAAAAACATATCCTTTGGAAGCAGATGTGCTGCAGTGATGTAAATGTACTCAGAGACACGAGGCACTGCTGATGAGCTTCTTATAAGAATCACAACTTTCTCTGGAGTTCTCATTTTGACCCTGAACTTTTCATCTTCATCTCAGAGACTATTAGAGTCTAACCTTAGAAAGATTCTCCTTATACGGTGTTTGTTTAATGTGCCATTCTCCTGAGCAGATCATAATGAATATTTCACACAATCACAGGAGTCTGCACCTGTCACCGTCTGTGAGACGCTAAATCTTGACGGACTTAATGGGATTTTGGCTTAAAAACGGAAGGTGTTTACCTGTTCATCTAGAGCCTGTATTACTATTATTAGAGGTGTGTGTAACTGACCTCCTCCTCTTTGAACAAACTGTCCTTCTGTCTGTTTTCATCCAAACCCTTATCCAAAAATACACTCACACAAACACACACACACACACACACACACACACACACACACACACACACACACACACACACACACACACACACACCTCTCTCCTTTTGTTTGTATTGACACACCTGTCAATACAAACAAAAGAGAAAGCAAATGGGCTCAAATGTTTGCTTGTCGACAAATTAAATGTTTCTTTCAGTGTGGAAAGTACAACCAACCGCAAGAGTCAACCTTTTACCTCATGAGTGTTACTATGGAAACGGAAGCCAAAGGCTAATTTGCATATGAGTTGCTAGCCCAGAGGGATCATTCCTACAAGTCACGAAAGAGGAAAGCCTTCAAAATACTGAATAAATGAGAAAGACAATGAATTGCCTAGATAATATAGATTAATTGATAGAGTGACACATGGCACATTCTCATTGTTATGTTGATTGTAGTTTGAGCTGCAGGTGGTTCAAAGGAAAATCAGCTTCATACTAGATTTAGACAAATACGGGTTTGTCTGCTGGCTTTGATTCTTGAAGCTGCTCTAATCAACATTTTTATACCAAGTGATCAATGGTCGGTGTTGCTTGAAGTGACAAACTAAATTACCAACTTCCCCTCAGCTCTACAGAGCCTTTTTGCCTCTTTGAGCTGATTGTTTTGTTTTGCAGCCCACAACTTTTTTGATTCAGTCTTACTGCTCTTGTTAATCTTGTTCCCAGCAGCAGCAGCAGCAGCAGGCAGCTGATTTCAGTGAAAACGCTCTGATAAGCAGAGGTGGAGCAGCCATTTCAAAAGTGTGGGGGTTCTAAGGGGGGGAACACAGTCCATTATTCTCTCCGATAAATATAAGACTACAGCCAGCAGAAATTTAGCTAAGCTTAGCATAAAGACTGAAAACAGGGGGACACAGCTAGCTTTGCTCTGTCCAAAGGTAACAAAATCTACTACTGGAGAAGATTCCATCGACCTTCCACTCACCTTAAAAGTACAAAAAAAATACTGCATGAGCTGTCCCTTTTCTAAAAGAGTCGGACTAATGTGAAACACTGGGGGGGTGCGTGTGACACCAAGTCGGGTGCAGCAAGTGGTACCCTGGTCTGAAAATACTTGGTCATGTATTTGTTAGTGCTGAGTGTGAAGCTTCACTAAGTCAGTGGGAGGTGTTGTTCCTTCCTGCATCACTACTAATGAGCACAGTCAAAGTTCATTGTCAAAGTGAAGAAAAGCAAACTGCTTAGCTGCACACTACTATCCTTCTCTTTAAAGGCAAACAAAGCAAATGGCAGAAGGTGTGGCTTTCTACTGGCTAAACACACCTGTCGAATGAATCGCAAATTGAGCCACACTGGTTAATTACGCACGTCCCCTATAGGCTTGTTACCATAACAACCATACTGTACGCCAATGCAGGAGTCTCCATCATTATCTGCATGAAAGCTGCACTATGTTACTGTCACTAAACACAACTGATTCAAGAAAAATCAGTTAATACTTATTTTAGTATACATTTTGTGTGACTAACCTCTATCTGTGTGACTGGTGTGGTGTGTCTCCTTAAGTCAAGAGTCTGAGTCACATGTGTGAGTACTTTACTGTGGTGCACACTGGCACCATTGTGCGCTGATAGCTGATACATATGGGAAATGTTTCCCCTGGAGAAGGATTAAATGCCTCCAATACCTCTTCAATGCTGCAACAGCTCAGTTTCTAAATCCCACCTTGTTTATATTTAAATGATACAAGGAGGCTAATTGTGTATTAACTTCCATATAGTATTTATAAGCTAAAATTTCATTCTGCATGGTTTGAGAATCTAATAAAGCCCGTTAATGTGGCTACATCTTGAGTGATGCACGTAATAACACCCAATTATTTCATCAGTGTGTGATTAGCATTTTATTAGCTCAAAATACTTTATGTTACACTGCTGCAAACCAGTTTAGCGAAAGGGTTTCATTACATTTTGAGAAGGTATTAAATTTTCAGGTAGTTATTGCATTATCAGCTTTCATAAGGAACTTTCTGCTGGGTTTAACGTACAGCGTTACAAGTGAGAAGTCTAAAGTGCTTTGTTAAATGTACAATAGGTTTTGAAGGGTATAAGTAGGTAGCATTGTGCACAAAAATGTACAATAAGAAAGCTGTGATGGACGCCACCGTGGCTTTGTCAGCAACAGGCTGTGTCAGCAAAGTTGTTTCCACCATATTAGTACAGAGTTGTTATGTTCAGATGATGTCATGCATATCTATTTGTGTTGTCTTCTGAGTATTCAAACCACATATACCGGTAAGACCTTTGTATCTTGCTGCTGAGAGATAGAGAAACAATGGCCACGTTGCAGCACCCTCTCTCCCCGTACAGAGTAAACTGTATTTAATATAAGATCACGAGTCTGTCTCATCTGTCATCTCATCATGTCTCTCATCATTACTACGATCCTTATTTCAGTTACTTTAACTGAGATTTAATGTTGACGTATGTGTTTTTTAAGGGGGATTTGGTCTCCTCATCGCACTCAGATTCTTTGAGAGCTCCCTTAAACAGCAGAGCTTTCCCCGCCAAATCTAACTGCTTTGACTGAAATTGCTAAAAGTGATGTTTTGGGTTTAAGAGAAAGACAAAAAGAAAGAAAGTTGAGCTGTGAGTAGGAATGAGTCACTTGATAAGTGTGTCATTCTTCAATCTTATAACTAATTCTAATTTTTCTATTTCTTATACTTTATGTCTATTTTTCTCCTATGTCTACTTAATGTGTATTTGTGTTACATTACATGTTACATTACATTACATGTCATTTAGCTGACGCTTTTATCCAAAGCGACTTACAATTGCTATATATGTCAGAGGTCACACGCCTCTGGAGCAACTAGGGGTTAAGTGCCTTGCTCAGGGGCACATTGGTTGATGTATTGCAGTGGATATGACACATGCCCACACCAAAGGCATGTGTCATATCCACTGCGCCATCACCACCCCGTTATTCTGATGTGTGTCAATGATTTTCTTTTGAGCTGCTGTAGCACAGGAATTTCCCCAGTGTGGGATTAATAAAGTCTCTTATCTTAAAAAAAAAAAGTTTTAAAAAAGTTTAAAAGTTGGCTCTTTGGAGCACTCTTAAGTGTAATTCTCAGCACTGTTAATATAGACAGTTAGGCACACACTGTGTGTTTATAAGAATAAAGGAATATAACACTAACACAGAAATTCAACTGATGTTGGGGAGAAGTTTATCCTTATTTAGTCAAATGTTTCATCATGCTAAAACACGCAATTACATCACTTGGTCTGATGTGAACTTGAACCAGTAGGCTGAACCCAGTTTATATTCTGTTACTGTTTCTCATTAACACCAAGATCATGATAGCATCCTCATCTGCCTAATTAGCACTGGGTAGGTAGTAGCCTTCAACAGTGAGCTGCTGATGTTGTAACTGGCTGTTTGGGGACTAACTGCATAACAACAGTGTATACAGTGACTGAGTAGAGGCAGAATATTCATACCAGGCATTTATACTAATGAACAAGGGCTGTGCATAGGTGTGGGAGAGGGGGTGACAGAATAAAGTAGAGAAAGATGGAAACAGTCAGACGGTGAGAGTGAAGGGAGAAGTAAAGACTGTACCAAACTAAAGACATACACATAAAGATACACACGCCGGCCCTTTTATTGAACTGCTGCCACACCCACCCACACACACACACACACACACACACACACACTCACACAATGCAGCTGAACTGTGTACTAAGATTAAAATGAACCAGAAATGCATCGTCTCCATCAGATTCTTCAAATGGCTGCCCTCATCTGTCAGACACCTGGTCAGCCCCAGCATTATTCTCTGCTCTGCCTGCACTTTGGAGGCAAACACAAATCGGAATGAGTGACTAGGTCTTAAAACTTTCTTATATTATCGTTGCTAATACTTGTTTAATTAAAGTTTTTGTTCACAACATTACTTTGATCTGATGCGAGGTAAAGAGAAAGAGATGCCGTATACAATTAAAGTAGTGAATTATGACTCATCCACTCAGGGTACTATTTATAGACAAAGGGACAAAACAGAGCAATTATAGTCAAGGCCGGATGTCACAAAATGATAACTTGCTGGAAACACAGTTCAATATCCTCCTGCCTGAGTAAAGATTGATTATTAAAGTAAAGCAAAAAAAGCAAAAGAGAGTCAAAAAAAGAGCAATAAATCCTCCAATCTACAACAACAAAATGGCACACCACGGCTATTGTTAAAAGAAACCAATGTGAACTGCAAAAGGGATATAATATGACATTATAGTAAATAGTGTAATAAGAGTTGTTTTTATCTTTAATCCACTCATTCTGCTGAGGAATCTCTTCTTGGCCACTCATCTGTGATATCGTCCTTTGTCTCTACTCAGAGCTTGTGGTCACAGGAGAGGATAAGGATCCGAATTTGCTTTGTAGCTCAGTTATTTCTTTGCTACAGTACTTCCATAACTACAGTTACTCCCACATTACTCAAGCCACTTGAGACTGTTTTTACTGTGTGTTTATTGTGTGCTGTATGTTTAATTTTGTGCCTACACTGCAAACTAATTTCCCTCTGGGACAATAAAGGCAATCATTCAAGCCATCTACACCACTGCTGATTGCAGTCAGTTTGGATTTACAGCGGTCAAAATGGATTTCAATGGTGGCCAAGCTGGCTCAGTGGGTAGAGCAGGCGCACGTATACTGAGATGTTTATACCTCGACGCAGAGGTCCATGGTTTGAATCCAACCTGTGACGATTTCTTGCATGTCTTCCCCATTTCTCACCTAGCTGTCCTATCAAATAAAAGCGGAAAAGCCCAAAAAAAATTCTCCTCCATTTTCTCCTTAGATTTGCACTTGCGAGCAGACACCTAGTGCAGTTGTTTGTGCAGCCTAAAGTGCAAATCCTTCTTTCCTTCTTTTCTTCCACAGTCAGTATTTGTATGATAAATATATCTTTGGAACTACATTATACGGAAGAAATAGTACCATTGAAAATGTTAAATTCCACAGAGGTCTGGGGATTATCCAAAATAAACGAGACATGAAATGTTGCTTTTAAGTTATTCAAATTCCATTTTGCTGAAGCACCATACATCAAATTCCAATCACCTCCATTTTATTGAGGTGGTGGAAGAAGTCTCAGAAGAGGCACTATCAGTATGGTTAGATATCACCAGGGGTATGAGGGAAACTATCCTTTTAAGTCACCTTTGAAGTGTATTTTGGATAAATGTTTGGTACTCAAAAGAAAGATTTTGGATGGCGAATCACTTTAATACTGTAAGTGTACAGGTAATGAATTAATTGCAGAAATGATGACACCCCATACAACTGTTGCACCTTCCAAGAATACTTAAGGGAACAGAGTTAATACGCCTTTCCAATATAAAGAAAACCCTGAAATCCCATGTCATACTTCCCAAAACACCTAACAGACGTGCTGATCGCCGTAGCCTAACAATTTCCAGTATTTGAGGACCAATCTAATCCACATCCACCACTGTGCCCCTGAGGAGTTTGCTGACTACTGTGACCTCTGCCAACCAGGGCTCTCTGACACTCAAAAGACTTCATTCCCTGAACAGTTTAGTTACTAAAAGTTTTCTTTGAACCATCCAACAGTATCCCCTGCTGAATTCAGTCTTTCTCCCTTAATGAGAGAAGGCAGGCCAACCTCCACCTCCGCAATCACAGAGTAGTTTGACTCAATGCAAAAAAGACTAACTAACTCCCTCCATACTTGACATACATTCAATACGAATGGATCTCCACATCACTAGCAACCTTTTATGAAATGTCTTTTAATACTACTGCCCTGTACATTTTTCTCTATGATTCTCTCTGAACAGATTTGCCACAACAGAAAAGCTTATTTTGATAAAGCCAAGTGTCAAGGCTACTGCTTGACAATAAATATTACATACCTGCAATGCTTAAAGTGATCAGATCAGATCGCCTTTTAGGAGTGTGAAGATATCTAGGCCTGTGTGTGTGTGTGTGTGTGTGTGTGTGTGTGTGTGTGTGTGTGTGTGTGTGTGTGTGTGGTTGTGTGTGCTTCGGTTGGATTTTAACTGAGTTTATCGTGACTGTGTAACAGAAAAAGCAAAGTATAATATGTTCAATAGAACATGAACACATGCACTCATGCACGCACGCGCGCACACACACACACACACACACACACACACACACACACACACACCATCCACACACACCCTCCTCTTGCACATTTCCCCTCATAGTCCCTTCCTCTCTTCTTTCTCTCCAGTGACTCAGTATAATTGCAGTCATTTTTCTCCCTCAGTAATCGAACTCTGTGTGTGGGCATTGGCGTCAACAGGACATGACACGAAAAGTACAGGGTTTCAGTTCACATTCTCCAGTGCCAAGGGAGCTCATTGAATTTACAACCAACCTCTGTCAACAAACCTCAGCTAATCCAGTTGTTTTGACACTTTTCACAATAAATTCCTTTCACCACAGTGTACCCTATGTGTGTATATACCAGTGAGTTCTTGCATTAGTTTTGTTCGCAGTATGGGAGCCATAAAATGAAAAGATGAAGCAGCTAATGAAGTGAGATATCAACTGAGTATATCAACTCGGGCCCGGCAGCCGTCTGATGTGTGACAGGGGAGAAGAAACGCATGTACGTACTGATTCAGACAGCCAAGAAAGAATCAATTTTTTGGTCTGCCTGGGGGTGTTTTGTTAGCTAAATGATTTCCTGACTGGTCCAAACATCCTAATGAGAAAGATTAGAAAAACAAAAAGGGAGAGTAATCACTGGCAAGCTTATAAAAGAGCATGCAGTATTGACTATAGATGCGTCTATTTCAAATAAAAGTCAGTTTTTGATTTTCAGTAATTTGTTTAAAGTGGGCACCTTTTTTTTTTTTTAGACTTCATTGACTTGGTTATATCGATCTCATTTATTGAAAGGGGTTAAGCCCTTGTAGCTCTTCCAGATTAGCAGCCTGGTTCAGTTGCAGAAGATGAGTGTATGCTGTATGTGTCTACAAGTGCTGTCTGCTCTGTCAAGCTGCAAATACACCCAGCTAACTGACAAGGCAGTCACCCATCATGACGTCCAGACATCTTGTGCGATTCTCCCTAAGCTCTCTGGAACTATCGCACACTGAATTCATGTCATCATTTTGGTCGGTCCACTACTTTGATCCAGACTGAAAAATCTCAACAACTGTGGGTAATTTGCCATAAAATTTGGTGGTAGGAAAAGATCATGGTTTGGATTAAAATAAGTATTTGTTACATATCTTAAGTTACGTATGCAAGTTAAGTACGTTACGGAGCTAATGTCCAACCTGATCTCACAGAAATACATTAATGGCCAGGACTAGCCTGACGTCGTCATACTCAGATTCTAGTCAGAATATGAGTCTGATACTGCTCCATTGGGCTGTGATTATGGGGTGTGTTTCAACCGAACCAGGAAAGAAAATGCCTCTGCACTCAAGTGGATAGACCTACAACCAATCAGAGCAACGGAGTATGTGACGTATGTTGAGCGAATAAAAAATTAAACTTTTGCCGAATCCCGTAGGAAGGACGGCAAAAACATCTTTCCTATCGACAAATGCCTTGATCGCGGTTCTCTGTTCCTCTTTTAAAATTAATGCGCTGTCGATATCTTCTATAACAGATTTGATGGCGGAATCTACACATCTCAATTCTCCAGCGGCAGCCATCTTTGTTGTAAACAAATTCAACCCAAGCGCTCTTTGGTGACGTGGTTGACTGTTGATCATCTGTCCATCATCGTATAAAGCCCGCCGTAACAATTTGATTCTTCCAAACAGCTCTGGTTCGCTCCACAAGGGACCAAGTCCAGACCGAACTTCCCGACCTCAAATGTTGTGGGCAGGGCTAAGTTCAGCTGGCATCCAGGCTAGGCCAGGACCTCTTAACACTGCATTACGTGGTGGTGTTAAAATTATGTGCCGGCATAACGGAAACAATGCCAATGGAAAGTCAATTAGGATCCTTTGTCGTGGTGGACACATATTCCCTGGTTCAACGCAGCCCTGTTTAAAGTCTGCGTAGGGAGGAGGTCCGGGTGGATGAAAGGGTCAAACAAACACGGGACTTTCACCCAGGAGACGGCGTACTTATTTTAACCCAAACCATGATATCTTCCATAATCTAACCAAGTAGCTTTGTTGCCTAAACCTAAACCTACTTCCTTGGTGCTGGCACGTAATTTTAAAACGTTCTACCATCATGTATTGTGGTGTTAGGAGGTCAATATCATTTCACATATTTCTGTGAGATCAGGTTGCTCCTGAGAGAAATATCTTTCTCTTAAAGGACAATTCCGGCGCAAAACGAACCTAGGGGTTATTAACAGATGTGTACCCACTCTGTCGCTCTCTGGGACATGTTTTCATGCTAATCGAATGAGTTTGGAGCTTGAAAGACGCTAGCGCGGACCGCTGATTAGCTTACAACGCTAGTATTCGGGGCACAGGGAACGTAAAAACAAATTGCTATTTATACCACTAAAAAGGCTCAAAATATCACCAAACTTCAACAGAGCTGACTAGAATTATGTGATATTTTATATTTTCTTTGGGGTATGCCACTATGAGTGACCTCCTTTCACATTACACTGATCCATTTCACCTTCATTTTCACCTACATTTGATCCATTGTAATTATAAAATATTGATTGTATCTGCTTTCAGAGAACAAACCGTCTCTTGTGAATATAAGAAACACAGAGTCCATCGTAGCTTAAAGGTAGGTATCGCTCACTGTGGCACATAAACAATAATCTATTTTGATCTTTGCTCCTGTCCTTACCTTTACCGTTGGACTCTTGTAAAATACAGAGTGTTAGCTGTTATTTAGGATAATCAGGGCAGTTTATAATAGCAGAGCCTGTTTCATAAGGTCTCCTCTAAATAGCTACCTATTTCCTGTTGAAACATCCCCAAGCATTACAGTGAAGTCTGCCACTGTAACTCACTCTATTTGTACATTACTTGCAATGAGAAGAGTGTGAATGAAGAGAATGGAGATGGACTCACACTGACAGGGCACATGTTGTAAAAAGTAAATGTTCCAGCAAAGAGAAATATCACTTTGATGCATTTTTATCATCAATGTTGTAAAACCGCAGTCAGTGAATGATTCACGGACTGACGACACGACAGTGAAGGGCGGAGGGACCTGAATGCTTTCTGATCTCCCTCAGAACAAAATTAACACCAAGGCACAACTTTGCATAATGTGCAAATGCAGCAGTGATTTCAAGTGCACACACAGGGACACACACACACACACACACACACACACACACACACACACACACACATACACTTTCTCATTCACTCACGCAAATCTGACCTATGAGTCATCCTGGCTGTACTTCCAGATGCCCCTCTCTCTCTTGCTACCTCCCTCCCTCCCTCCCTCCCTCTCTAACCCACTGGATGTCATATATGGATGCTGCAGACAGCCGCAGTCTTAATGCTGCTTCCTGTCTCTCTCTCTCTGGGCACTCAGCAACCGCTAGGCGCAGGCCCAGTTTCGTCAGGTCGTCAACGCTCACCATCACGGAGAAGGTGCAGGACTGGATAAACCAAAACAAAAGCTTTGAAAATATTACCAACAAACACTGAATGTAAAAGTAGATTTCAATCAATCATATGTCCAGCCTGTAAGGGTGGGAAATCAGCTGAGAAGGGTTTGTTTGGAATGAGAACTGGCAGACACTTGGTTCAGAATGACTCATGGCTTTATGGGAATTTGAATTTGCTCAATCTGTTTCCTGAATTGATCTTCCGTGGTCAGGTTATTGCTAACTGCAAGTGGAAAAGAAAAAGCAGCTTCTGCATGCCTCTGGGTCACTCACCTATACACATATATCAAATTGGTGTGAGCTCTGGTGGTCCTGTCATGTGGGTAATTTAAAGAGCCTTAATAAAAACAAATCAAAGAAATAAAGTGAAATACAATACACATTGGAATATGTATTTCTCTTTTATGGATACATTCACTGTGTCATAATTAAATGAAAAACATTTGTTAAAAGGGCAATTTTTTGTGTGCAATGTTTGTGCACTGCACAATGTATCAAACCTGTGCTTTCATATTCATTGCCCTTCAGGCAGTTCTAGCTATCTACCTTGCAGACTTCTATTAGCATTAGCCTCATCCAGTCCTCCAAAACAATCAGTGTTCTTCACTTTGTTTTCTGTGTTGTGATTTGATTTTAATGGGCATGGAAATTTCACGACGCAATGAAAACAAATTTATTCAGTTAGTGAAGACAAAAAGGTAAATGACAATGTTAATTTTGTGGTATTTTTGCATAAATAACTATGATAAAGGTCTCTGCCAGAACCACACTGGGGACATATTAAAAGTAAAATACATTTGTAACAACATACAAATACATGAAAAAGCTGATAAAGGGCAGCCAAAGTCCGTTATGTCAACTGATTCATACTGTAGTATATTAACAGCTTCTAATGAACCTGAACATGTGCACACCTAAAAAGTGTCAAGTCAATGTTGGATATCATACGAATTGTCGTGCATAAGTTTTCGTACAATATCATACCAACCTGTTCATGAGAATGCATTGTACTCCCATATGACAGCAGGGTGGTGTTTCAGACACTGAGTTCTAAACAGGAAGTGTCACAGCTGTGAATGTAATGTGTTATGGCAGGTTTTTGGTCCTAGCCAAAGAGAGCCTAGAGGGAGGACTGTAATACTGACAAACATAAGGGTGTGTCTGCGAGAATAAAACCTGCTGTAGACAGACCCCACAAACATTTAGACTTCTTAAAAGATGACAGCAGAGACAGAGAGTAAAAACTGTGAGAAAGCTAGAGGGAATGCAACAATGGTCCCAAGTCTGTTAAGATTTCGAGTCACACCTCGGGTCACTAGGGGTGCTCCACAAACAGAGTTCTATTGATGATGGTAGTATGGTAGAATGGTAGTTTTTGAGGTTGTAGCTTGTGATGTAGTTGAGTTGTTATTCCTTAATATTGTAAGGTGTTTCTCTTATTTTGTCTACCCTGAGTAGGGAGGGGGACAACATATCAGGTAACACATTTGTTCAATTTGTTCCAGAGATATTTTCCATTCATCTATTAGCTATACCCACTTATAGCATAACTTTGACATTATGCTATACTTGATATCGAACCTCCCGAAATCCATCAATAAACTTGCTGGAGATCAGCTGGCCCTGCCAGCATCCTAAGATCACAGACGGTTTTGTTGACTGTCATTCTCTGACAACTCCGACTGAAGAACCTGTGATCTTTATCGTGCTGCAGCAAGATACTGCACATACTGCACACGTACTGCACACTGACATTTGTTGACCATTTATGTGCCTGTGGGGTGTTGAGAGCTGAGGAGAAGTCAAGAAAAAAGCATCAGTGAAGGTGAAAACTCTTGACAAAAGATGTTTGGGTCTTGTATGGGGGGAAAACACACATTCCAGCCTGAGGGGTAAGCAGCAGTAGCTGTGCTTACTGGAAGAAGCATTCGACCTTCATGAGGTGAGTGCTGTTGTTGGGAGGTCCCTGAATGAAGCCTTAGTTTTTCTTCTGACATGAGAAGGGTATGGAGGAGAGTCCTGGGTTTGCGGGAAAATGACAGGTTGTTCAGTGTACATCCAGTCAAACTGTTACATAGTAAAACTGACCGTTCACTAAAGTCCTCCCCCACACAGTGATTGTCCAATCATAGCTTAGCAACCATAACAGGAACCAAAAAAAAGTTCCCCCAGCCTGCTTATGGTCCCCCAGTGGCTAGAAATGGCGATAGGTGTAAACCGAGCCCTGGGCATCCTGCTCTGCCTTTGAGAAAATGAAAGCTCAGATGGGCTGATCTGGAATCTTGCTCCTTATGAGGTCATAAGGAGCAAGGTTACCTCCCCTTTCTCTGCTTTGCCCACCCAGAGAATTTGGCCCACCCATGAGAGAGAGAGAGACATCATGGCTTGCAAACAAGCAAAGTGGCAGTTGGTCAAGGCCACACCCCCACCCTCCACCTTGCCCCCCCTCTCTCCTCCTCAATAGCTACAGACCATAGACTGTATATTGATATTATACAGTCTATGCCACAGACACAGAAAGGACAGCACAGCAGGTCCGGCTAAGTAGCTAGACTATGCTCTTGATATGAAATTGGTACACTCACTATAACAGTCTCAAAATTGGCTACTAAGACTATTCTACAAGAGTCAATATTGAAACAACATAATAATTAATGGTGGATGTATGGTACATCACAAATGATACATTTGGAAAAGGAAAAATAAACATATATATTACTCATATAATTATATTCTAGTCCAACAACATACAAAAGTCTAATCACATGGACCTTTGCATCCATTACAATTTATCGGACTATGAATTTATTGCTACAAGGTAATCTGCACAACAGGCGTTGGAGGCCAGAGAATAGGACCAGACTTCTGACCTGAGAAAGGAAATAGCTGATAATAAATGATTCAAGAGATCTGTGCATTGGGAGCATGGGATCTGGAGAAGAATCAATAACCAGAAGCAACAGATAGCAGATCTGCAGCAAATTTATGAAATGGAATGAAAAATTAAGGTTGTAGGAACTGCAGGTCAAAATGTGCAACAGAATTCAGACGAAGTATAAGTGAGATTATAATAGTAAGTAACTGATAAGTAACCAGTCAAACACCACAACAAATATCCGTGCATGATACTCCCAAAAATCACAGTCTCAATGTTAAATACCAAAGGCACTTTAATCTGTACTCCTGAAAAGTGTTTAAACTCAATTTAACATTAACAAACCAAAAAGGGTCACAAACCAGATTGGTCAAATATAACAATGATCAAGCCTCCATTTACCGGACAAGCCCCCATTTGTCACAAACTGACTCAGGGAATGTGACAAGGAGGGAGTCCATGCAAGAAACAAACATCATTTATTAAACTAAGGTTAACACAAAACAAACAATGGAGTGGGAATTCACCATTGGCAGGGCTCAATCCGAGGGGCGGGATAAACGGTTGTCTTTCAAATTCCCTCTGCACGCAATAGGATAGTGCTACAACCAACCAGAGCAACGCTAGTTGATAGATTCAACTTTTGCCGTATCCGGTTGGCAAAACTCCAAACACATCATCTTTTTTAAGAATGACTTCAGTGCTGTTCTTTGTTCTTTTCTCAAAGAAAAGCTTAACACCAAGTCTTCCAGAGCTGAAGCTGCCAAAGCTGATTCGAAAGACCGCTGTTTGCCAGCTGCAGCAGCCATCTTCTTTGTTTTCAAGTAGCAGGGAATTCCCGCGGAACCATCGCAACTCTGCCGTCATTATGTTAAGCCCGCCCACCGACTCTATACACGATGTGATTGGCCTGACTAGAGTTTGTTTTTTCCAGCTCGCAAGCCAACGGAGAGTTGATAGACGACCCTGGCTGCAAATTACATTTGCTGCCGCTAGGGTGCATCTAGATTTATAGGCTACCAATGTACATAACATTTATTATAATTCATCCTGTTGGGAACATAGCTGTGCAGATATTTCAGTCTCGGCCAAAACTGTTGTAGCTGTTGGTGCCAGAAGAAAAGTCAGGTGATCACCAAAGTTATTAAGATAGGCTACGTCACCTGGGAGCCATGAATGTCTGGACACAATTAAGCTACTAAATCCTCATGCAATGCTTTAGGATGCCCCAGCCTCCCTGTACAGTAAGTAGACCATGAAGCCAGAGAGCATAAACTGGGGCTTTGGCTTGATCCCTGTAGATAAACTAAACAGTCACTACCATCCCCCTCTCCTCTCTATCCCCTTCTTATTTTCTCTATACATGTTAAATAGTAATGCAATTTGGTTTATTTCAGAAACTTCCCATTTAGCCCCCTGCTCCTTTACAAGTGTCCTCGCTGTTTTCTGATGTGTTGCAGCAGAAAGAGGCTGTTTCTCAGAGATGCCAGTGGGGTAGCAGAGGAGGGAGGGGCAGGTTTATTTTTGTCGTTCAGGAGGAGGTAAACAACAAATATTCCCTTATGTGCCAGCAACACAACATCTGCTCTGTGACTTTAAGATGGAGGAATGAAGCAGAGGTCTTATTCAAAAACAGCAACATCAAAGCCCAGGATCCATGAAAAGGCAGCATGAGGCTGTTCTGTATTTCATAAACATCCAAGTGTGGATGTGTTTTTATATTACTCAAAGAGAATGCAGTGAACCTAAGAGTGTAACTTGGCAGCAATAATATGAAAATAGATGCTAATGCGTTAAGATGCAGAGGTCTGTAAAAGCAGGAGAGAAAGAAAATGTGCTCCCCTCTTTCTAATCCCTTCAGAAAACTTCTCTTCATCTGTTTTTTAATCTTCCCTCTTTTTCTGGGTCTCATCAGCTGTCATAGGCAAGAAAGACAGAAACAAAAGAGAAGAAATATCATGCACAATTGTAGCATGACAGTGGCAAAGCCACGTTTCTGTATGATGTGTTGTGACAACACTGATAAAGAGTGGCCTTGATTAGACACAAATAAGTAGGTGGTAAACAAAAGAGAACATTGTCATATAAAACACAAGACATTTTGTTCTATACAGGTGTAAAGAAGTTAACTTCACAGAAAGTCATCTCTTGTTACAGTATGATAGAACAATAACACTAATTACAACTGATTGAAATCAGGTTGGTTTCATACAAAAGCAATTAATCAACACAATTAGACATTGTTGTGTGTTAAAGCTTTAATGCATAACTTTTTTTATAATAATGGACGTCCGTTACATTCAAGCCATTGCCAGATGAGTTGATACAAAGCTAATTAAGCCTATCAGCTCCACAAAACTCTCTATGTATTTCTCAGTATGCCTATGTTTAGAAAATGGTGTGGTCCGGCGATTTCGCACGCAGAAGCTCGAGTGAAGATAATTACCTCTTCTGAAGAGTCCATTATGTTTTTTTAATCCTCCGTGTCCTCCTTGGCTACAAGTAACTGCATGGAGGAGGGTTGGGGGTGAGGTGTGTGATCACTGAAGGCTTGCGGAGTGTAAACCATAGATGTATTAAGGAGAGCAGAAGCCAAAAAGTGTTCAAACCACTGCTCTAGCTACCAGAAGCTAAATGAGGATGACAACCATGAGGACATGTGATTGGCTAAAAGGTGAGGGGGCAGTGGGTAGTGACAACACCACTCTCATGAAAAGTAATAAAAGTGTAATGCATTAAAATAAAATGTGACATTATCAAAAAGCAACATTATGAAATAAACGTTTCATTTGGAAAAATGCCCTTGTGAAATAATGTGATGTGTATATAGAATGATGAAATTACATTTCATGATAATGGGGTGGAGTTTTAATGATTTCTTAACTTATTATTAATCAGTTTATTCATGTGATTATTTATTTCATGATATCTTTGGTGTTTAAATCATTTAATCTGATGTGCTATGTACTAAACTATTGGAGCCATGCTATTATCTGTGTAATGATACAGATCTCAGTTATGCCTCAAACTACCTGTTCAAATCTCCTGCATCATGCAGTTCCTGTTTTAAATTCCCATATGCGCTAAAGGTCCTGCCAATTTCATTTTAATTTTCATAAATGGCCAAAGTGGTCTGATTGTTTCTGCTGTATTCTCCTCACAAAGCGTCCGTTAACCGAGTGACTCATGCTCCCGTGGATACAAAAATCATTTTTGCCAGCAGGACTCTTCTGTGCATCAGAACAACAAACACAACATGAACATGGATATTTTACTGGTTGTCTCACAAAATAATATTTAATAAATGTCAGGTGCTTTGTGTACTGCCCTTGTCTCTCTCTCTCTCTCTCTCTCTCTCTCTCTCTCTCTCTCTCTCTCAGCAGAATACATTCAGTCTCATGTAGGCATTTGCAAACCTGCATGCAGTTTTGTGAACTGGATGATTTCATTGTTTTCATCATTTCAGGGAAGGGTGACAAATGTGGTGGGGAGCAATTTGTATATCTGTCTTGGTGTGCTATAAATGCCTTGTAGAGATTCTGGTGCCACATCTCACATTTCACAAAAGAGCAAAAATTGATGCATCACACCTATTCCCAGACACACACACACACACACACACACACACACACACACACACACACAAACGTAATCGACCAGAGAAAAGAGGCTGACGTCAAACCCTGTAGACCCATTCACAACCTCTCCCTCTCCCTCTCCCTCTCCCTCTCCCTCTCCCTCTCCCTCTCTCTCTCTCTCTCTATCTAAATTGTGCTTGCCAAGCTTCTGACAACCTAAGTTAAAGATCAGAATTATTGGCTGTCAAGCCTGGTGGTAATGAATGGGGAGCAGCTGCTCAGTCGCCAGGGGACAAACACATAGAAAGAACAGGTAAAGAGGGGAGAGGAGACGATGCCCTCGACCAGGATAGGTGAGTGTTTGTGAGTAAGAGTTTCACGTGCTTTGATGGGCCTGAGACCCATCAAACATCATGATTTACACACCAAATCTTCCTTGGTGTGTCCTTGAAAACACATCTTCTCAATCAGCTTCTCACAATGAACATGAGAGTCCAATTTTTATGTTTTGTCTGTGCTCTTCTCTTCTTTACCTGACTTGTATATGAAATGCTTAGAAATTTGCTTCAGTGCCAAATTCCAGAGAATCACGTGTCTGGTCAATGATGGCATTGTGTACCAATTTACTAACTGTAATGGCTTTGGGCTATCATCACAGACCTGCACTACAGGATTTACCCATAACCCGTGAACATGACACAGGATTGTCCATCCATTATTAGACATTCTCTATAATACCTGATAAACAACATAACAAACCCAACTCATGGCCCACTTACTTGGCTTTTCCAAAGCTTTCTACTGTATCTAAAGGTCTCGTCAGTGGATGGAGTTACAATGGAGATGGGTCGGTTGAAATGCAAGGTTAGCAACTGTCTAACAACCCATAGCACTTTTAGAACTTCTTGTCCCTTTTGGCTTGGAAGTTAAGTATTAAAGGTCCACTTACTGGCTTTGTTTGGAGCTTTCGACCATATCACAAGGTCTTTATCAGCAGATGGAGTTTAAAATATGATGAAGTATGTATTTTTTTATTTCTTATATTTCTGTACGTATTTTATCTGCTGATGAAGAGTGTGTTATATGGCTGAATACACCAGAAAAAGCTAAGAAGTGGAATTTGATACATGACATCAGAGATGATAGTAAATCATTTCCATCTTCATTCGAGGTCACAGTAACTTCTTAAACTTGTATTATTTAGCGTTCCGGTTTTTATGATTCCAGTGCAGGATAAACTGCATAAATCAGTCATTATCACGCCAAAAATATGTGACCCCAAACAGTCACACCACACTGCTATGCGAAAGGGGAAAACTACTAATTGTCTGTAAGAAACTTCTCATTTGACCTGAGAAAAAGCTTGTGTTTTTTAGTGGACAGGCAGTGGAAATGCGGGTGGAACTGAGCTGTAATTGGTTTCTGTTTACCAGTAATCCTGCCACAGGCACAACCACAAGCAATTAGCCAGACAGCTCAGGCTTTATCAGTACAAAACTGGCACTGGGTGTGTACATATGTTAGTCATGAGGGAAAATGTAATTAGGCTGAGGGAAACATGAGATTAAAATCAGCTCTTTTGTCCTGTTTTTTTTGCTTAAATGTCTGGCATGACAGCATTAGAAAACGCTGACTTTATTCTAATGAAGGTTACTCTCGCTACAGTCCTTCGGGAAAGAAGACATCATAATATTTGAATATGAATCCATAGTTGAAGGATGTGAATGTGACAGGCCTGAGCCTTTAAAGTTCCTTAATACATTTCATAGGATGTTTGTGTATGACTCATCACTCTTTGTTTCTTCACACTACAAACACTGTTGTTTTTAAAGCACCAGAAAATAATTATATTGGTTTGTAATATGTCAGAACCTTTTCTGGTGCAATAAATGAATGAAAGGTTACATAGGCTCCAAACCAGAAATATTGACAGAAATGTCACCAAACACACTGATTTCTTCATTCAGTCAGTGTACATGTGTATTAGATGGTTTGTGCTTCATTGTGGGTAGAATGTCAAAGCTAAATATGTTGAAGACCACTTTTGTCTCCCGTTCATGAGAAAGCGTTGTTTGTCTGTACTGTATACAGAAAACTATTTATATACTGTCTGCAACTGTGACAAAGCTGAAAACAAGATAGCTTCACTGAATATCAGACAAGCATGTCAGTGGAGGATAGCCTGAGATCACATCAAACACAGCAATGAGGGGGATTTATGAATGAATCTGAGAGCAACACACACACACACACACACACACACACACACACACACACATACACACACACACACACACACACACATACACACACACACACACACACACACAGATCTGTACTAGACAAGATCTGACAGGCAGCCAAAAATAGAGACCACAGTGCAGGCTGGCTGACGACAAAAGTGCTCTCTCTCTCTCTCTCTCTCTCTCTCTCTCTCTCTCTCTCTCTCTCTCTCTCTCTCTCTCTCACTCACTCACGCAAGCACGCACGCGCACGCACACACACACACACACACACACACACACACACACACACACACACACACACACACACACACACACACACACACTCTCTGCAGTCCCTGTCACCCCGCCCGTCTCGGGCTTTGGCGGAGTCCGTATGTGAGTCATCGCTGGACTTTTTAACTGTCTCTGTCCCTCAGTGCTGCAGCAGAGACACAACAGCAGTCAATGACAACAGCCGTAACAGTCACTACTACAGTGGGAATATGACTATGAGCCTCAGATAGCCTTCAGCCAGTGAAGAAGCGAAATTAATCAGGGGAAAAAATCATTTATTGAGCGTTTATCAGCAATTAAACAACATGTATTCCCCAATTTAGGGCAGAGAAAGACCATTAACAGGTGAATAAGTTAAGCGTCTTTATTTTCACCACTATCAAGTGACGATGTCTGCTTCTGCATGTCCTCTAACAGGCTAGTAAACACATGATTGCGCACAGCCGAGACAGAACAGTCTTATCAGTCAATGGTCCTAAATATAGCTTTATTATGAATTTATTCATTTCATCATAAGCTGTGACAAAAGCCATTATGCGGTCACAGAGATGGGTCAGAGCTAGTTTCAGTTCATATTCAAAGAGAGAAGCAGTGTGTGTGTGTGTGTGTGTGTGTGTGTGTGTGTGTGTGCGCGTGTGTGTGTGTGTGTGTGTGTGTGTGTGTGTGTGTGTGTGTGTGTTATGTAGCCTATATGTGTGCGCGCGTGGGTGTTGCGTATCTCCTCGCTCGCTGACGCACGAGTCAGGTGGTTCCTCTAATACCATGAGGAGCTGTCCGCGGTGCTGAAACCAGACTCACACTGCGAGACAGAGATGCTCAGTTCACTCACGACCCTCGATAGAAACTAATTACAAAGGTAAGACTTGGTTGTTATTAACTGCACGAGCCACATTGCACTACTCTGAATATGTTTCCTATCACACGCTGTATGAGTGGAGAGGGTATTTTTAGTAAAGCTACCTTCTGTTTCAGTAGCTGTTTGCCAACCTGATGCACCGCCACAGCTGTTGAGCCGAAGAGGTTGTGTTGCCCGCGATTTCTTTGTTCTCATTTCTCTTCAGAATCCAGAATGCTTGCGCTTTGAAGCTTATTATTTCTACTTTTATGTCACATGTTAAACAAATATAACTATGCGAAGTTTGGCAATTTAAATATAATTTCAATCTTACTTTAGAAAAAAGTATAAAAAGATACTAAGTTAATCTTCAATTTGCAGGTATTTGTATTAACACGTTTTAATGCAAGTCCATAGGCAGCAATCACCCCACTGGGCAGTTTGTTTCAACAGAACAATGTTCAATTTGAGTTCAAGCTTAAAAACAGTAATCATTGGAGAGGTTTTCAGCGGGTAAAGGAAAGGTTTCATGGGAACATCAGCCTTACCGGGTTACCTTGACAACGGGGCCATGACTCACGGAGAGCAGCAATTTGACGACTAATGAGATTTGCACGGGAGCTGAATGCTGCTGCTTTTACTGCTGCTGGCAAACAGGCGGCAGGATTCCAGTATGATCCTCAAATACCAGCAACAGGCAGGAAAATGGAGGATGTACAAATACTCTGGGTTATATTTGACACTGATGATCCAGTAATATACCACTAATTGTTATTATTATTATTATTATTGCTGTTGTTGTTGTTGTTGTTGTTGTTGTTATTATTATTATTAAATAGACAATTGGCCACCGGTTGCTTCTTAGCAATCATTCTTTTCTTTCTTTATTGCTGCTGCTGCGTCTGCCATTTTTGCTTTGATGCAAACTGTAAGAGCTACATAAAACATGACAAAAATATGAAAACTAAAACAATATTAGGACTAAAACAACAAGCATAAGTAAATAAAGCCTAAATATAAGTATAAGTATATTTCACCAAACAAGGAAACTGGGTTTATTTTTATTTAACTGGATTTTGTCAGGCAGTTCAGACATTCAATAGAAATATTGTTCAGATAAATTGAGGTATTTGACCTGGTTTATACCAGAGCAAAAGGTATGGGTCAGATTTTAAACATGATATCCTGCCTTTAAAATCAATACAAATAAATCTCTGGTCTGTGATGCTATCATCAGACCGGACATTTAAAGTAATGATAATAGCAAAAGACATTAAGAAATGCCAGAGCGGTAACCATTGTGAACCTGTTAGCTTAATGTGTAAAGGTCAGTGCTGACATGTGTCTCTTTGTCTTTATTCTGCAGGCGTCACCATGCCGTCATTCCGCAAGACCTCCACCACAGGCAAACCTTTCCTCATCTGTTTTGCAAACCTCCTCTTAATCCTTCTTTTCCTCAGTTCCTCTGGCGTTCACGGTGCTTCTCTCAGAGAACACAGACTGCGAGGAAGTGAATCAGACTCCCAGCGAGGAGATGTCCACCAGGCTCCTGATGCCGACATGCTCAAAGCTTTGGAGTACATCGAGAGCCTCCGTCAAAGAACTGGCACAGACTCCCAGCAGCACGCCCCTCTCGTTACAGGGTACGATGCCAGCCACATGGATGATGCTGAGAAGCTGCGTGCCATGCTGAGACTGGCTTCTAACCCTATGCAGAGCAAAGATGAGGAGGAGGAAGAGGAGGAGGAGGAGGGAAGGGAGGACAAGAGTGAAGAGCTGCTCCAGGCTGTTCTCAGCACCCTCCAGCAGACGGAAAAAGCCTCCAAGCCACCTTCACTTCGCCCCAGCGTCGAAGGAGCGGGCATAAAGGACGGCATGTATCCCAGGGTGCAGCAGAAGCAACACAGCATCAAGCCTCACAAGAAGCTGCCGCTAATGTTTGAGGACGAGGAAGAGGGTGAGGGGGATGAGGAAGAGGATGAGGAGAGGTCAGATCTGGAGCATGAGAGCCCCTTCAAACGCACCAACGAGAACGTGGAGGAGAAGTATACGCCTCAGAACCTGGCAACTCTGCAGTCTGTGTTTGACGAACTGGACAAGCTGACAAGTGTGAAGACCATGCACAAACGCCAAGATGAGGAGGATGACATGGAGAAGAGTGATGATGAGGAAAAAGATGATGATATGTTTAATGTGAGGAATGTAGCATACAATGACATAGGCGGGAATCTTGCAGACTGGGGTTCGCTACAAGAACAGGAAGAGGGAGAAGAGGAGGAGGAGGAGAGGGACAACAAACATGAGGCTGACCGAGGGCTTGATTATGTTGATGACAATGATGAAGAAGCTGATGAGGATAATGAAATGGAAGATGATGAAAGCTACCCAGTCAAGAGATCAAAAGATCCAGATGACATTGCTAACCTGGTAGACTATTACCTCCTAAAAGTGCTGGAGAAAACAGAAGAAGAGCAGAAACGACAGTTTGAGGAAGAGGAGAAAAAGAGGGCAGAGAGGAGAGTGGCTCAGACAGAGTACAGAGATAACATAGATCCACGGGCCATCTACGAGCTCATTCAGATCTCCCAAAAATACCAGATCCCACCTGAAGACCTGGTGGACATGCTCAAAACCGGAGAACCGACGAATCAAGACAAGTTACAAAAGAGCAACGAATTAGCCAGAGCAGAAAACAAGCTCTCTCAGATATCCTCAAAGAAGACACACAAACATCCTGAAGCTAAATTCTACAACAGACGCTTTCCTGATAGACAAAAGACACCAGAGGAGATTAGGACAGAAGAGATACTAAACATCCTGGGGTTAGAGGGCGAAGAGGATCGAGCTCCTGTCAGGAAGCAGAAGCAGTACAAAAGCTCGCAGTTACGACTTCACACTCAGCCTCCTGGACGTTCGGGGGAATCCGCTCCCACGCAACGGCGCCTTCCCAGTTTATTAAAAAACGACTATGATGACACCGTGGATGAGGATGAACTGGCAGCATACTTAGCAGCTCAGATGCTGGCACAGTATCCAAACCCCGTGTACAGAAACAACAAGGCAAGCCAAAAGCGGGACGAAGTTGGACAGAGCATGACGGGCTCTTTTGAACAGGCGATACAGGCTTATTTTGATCAAATAGACTCAGATAAAAACCCAAATGATAAGAGACAGACTGAGGATGATGAGAGGGGCGGTGAAACACAAATGCAAGGCTTTGATAATGAGGCGGCGATGAAATTGCTGAGCTACCTGAACCCAGAAACTGAAGAAAGTGATACTAATGCCAAAACTGCCCCAGGAATATAAAGAAGGCTATAGATAGATAAACATGTATATATATATATATGTCTTGGTGGAGGGAGATGGTGAAAATAAAGTATTTTGAAGAATATAACATGCAGTCAACTTTAGTTATTCTGTAGGTTTACAAAGGTTCATATTTACTAGCAGAAATATGAGTGTTCAGACATTAACTTGATGCTTTTTTTTTTAATGAGTTTGTTGCTCAAAACCACTTTACAACCAGTACATGTGACCAGCCCTTCAATGCACACACACAACCAAAATCAGTGTTGGATCCCTTATATTGACTTGTGTTTTTTTTGGTAATTATTTTTTAAATGTGGTCATATGTGACATACCTGAGGTTAATAAAGCATTGACTTTATTTTTTCCTTACTGTGTTGTGTTTCTTCATTTACTCACCATCACACAATGCATATGTTTAAACTTGTCTTGACTCACATGTATGATTACAAAAAAACATGTTTAAATATTTAAAAAAAAGAAAGAAAGTATTTCGATAAATTGGGAAAAAAAAACTTTTTTTCTATCATATCTCCTGTCATCAAACCCTGAGATTAATAAATATGAGGCTTAAAAGTTACTTAATTACAATTCTTAAAAACTAAGCAGAAACATGAAAAATCACCAGGATTGAGGTTATTGTATGACCACAGCAGTATGCCAAATGAGTAATTTGTTACTAAATAAAAATGTTGAGGATTAATAAACCTTTTGCTTCGAGTGGTGAAATGTGAGGCATCCTCGGCTCAGTAGGCAGGTTTGCTCATGTATTCTTCCATTGTCTGTAATAAGAGCAGAGATACATTTCATATGAGTAATAAGAAAAAGCTAAGTTCACTAAAGAGTCTGCTAAACCTTAAAGTACCTCTTGGAGTGTGTCAGCCTCCTCCATAGATACACTAACAGCTACTTTGGATGTTTCTAGAACTTCTCCTCCCATCAGGAATTCGTCCAGGATGAAGTAAGCCTTCTCAAAGTTAAAAATGATGTCCAACTCACACACCTGAAACAGAACAATATACCATCTATTAGACTAAAGATGAATTACACTTCCTCCCCATGGTAAGGAAGGTAATTCCACCCATTAGAGAACATGATAAACAATGTGTATGCTGTACTACTACGGATGATCATCAGGCCCTATTTAAATATTATAAAGAATATAGAAATGGCAAGTTGATGAAGAAACATGAGAAAAGAAATAAAAAACAGAGAAGACCTTTAGGATAATTATAAACAGCCTCTTTTTCATATCTGTCCTTTTTCATTGTTTGAGTTTAAAAAAATAATACGGCGTGGCTGTCGCCCTGTTTTATTATCAATACAAGCAGGACGGAAATCAAGTGGATCAGGAGCAGAGGAACCTTCGGGACACCAGGGGGAGTCTGACTGGTATAGAGCACAGTGATATATCTGTGCAGAGTCAAGGAGGAAAGGAAAGAGATTTTGCGGAACTCCTGCAGAGTAATGTAACACAGGAATCACTATAGTTCAGATTCTAATACCTTTGACCAGTACGTCATTGGTAGGAAGCTCACTGTTTTCTGTTCTTTTCATTTTGCCTTGTTACAACTGAATTTCAATGAAGGGAGGTCTTAATGCTACAGCATTCAATGATGTTTAGACACTTGTGTGCTTCCATCTTTGTGGCAACAGTTTGGATTTATCCCTTTCCTGTTTCAACATGACAATGTCCAGGTGCACAAAGCCAGCTCCATAAAGAATGATTTCTGGATTTCTGAGTTTGTTGTGAAGAAAATTGACTGGCCTGCACTGAGCCCTGACCTCAACCCCATCCAACACCTTTGGGATGTACTTGAACACAGACTTCGAGCCAGGCCTTATAACCCAACATCAGTGTTGTGGAACTCACTAATGCTCTTGTCTCTGAATGAAAGCAAATGTCTGCAGACAGGTTCTAAAATCTGGCGGAGAGCCTCCGCAGAAGAGTGGATTTTGGAATGAGGTGTCCAACAGGTGTTTGTGTGTATTTACTGTTAATGTACATTTATGTCTCTGTTACAACGGCATGACTATACAAAGTGATACCTAGAGATAACAGCAAAATATAATGTTTTCAATTGCCATTTCATACTATATGTTTGTTATTTCAGTATTAAACTGATGAAGTGATGAAGCTTCTTGGGTGAATGGTGAAACATTGTTTTCTTTTACTATTGTTTTGGGGGCATTTTAAGCCTTATTATTAGATTGGACAGCAGAAGACAGGAAAATGGGACACAGAGGAGGAATGACATGCAGCAAAGGGCCGCAGGATGAGGAAACAGCTTTAAGATGACTACACAACAGCTGTTTAAGGCTCCTACACTTGTGTTTTCACTTTGCTCGATTAGACCTTTTCTGAGGACAGTGTGAGCATGTGCGCATCGTACTTCTTCCACATCTTCCTCACTTTTGCTCGGGCCATGACTTTCAGCTCTACTTACGTTGCCAAAGTATTTATCCAACAACTCGACATATCTGTGCAGCACTTCAAGGCCCAGCAGCTCATTATCCTGGTTCTCAAGACCAGTGCAGAAATACAGGCTGGCATACCTGCATTTGAAAAGGATGAAGGTCAGATGTTACAGCAATAGTTGCCAAAATGTTGTGAACAAACTAAGACACATTACAAGCACATTTGACCGTACTCTGAGGAGAATGTGTGCTCATATGACTGCCTGTAAGGAAGTCCTTGGATTAAATGTGTTTCAAAGACAGGGAAAAAGTGTTGCTTAAGAACAAGAATAAAAACGTTTCTACATAATTATTACACAGAATAATGGTTTTACTGAGGATTTGCCGGCATATTATGCACATACATATTCAGCGGGTGGTCAAAATAACAGACACACTTTGCAAAACAAGTTCCAATAAAACAATACCATTGTGTACTTATTTTATTTGGATTTGTTATTGCACTGGAACACGTTACATTGTGAGGTGTTCCTGTTATTTTGTCCACTCCCACTAACTCTACTTTTATTACAAGTTTGTTACTGTGAGTAAAGGAAATAAAAAATAAACATGAGAAGATAAGCAATGTGCTGCGCCATCACTACCACGGTCCCATCAGCGATCTAGGTCACACTCTGTTTGTTTAACTGGACCTTTACTCTATCCAGGTCTTGTTAACCCATTGTTGAGAATGGGTGTGTCGGTTTTCTCTGTGTATTTTGAAGCATTATCAAAGAGGACACAAGTTAATCATTAAGCATACACGCAGTCTAATGTGGTTTCTGCTCAACACCCAAGTCTTTACCTGCCAGGAAAGGACTGCTGATGACAAAACACTGAAAATAGCTAAAAAGTAATTATAGCACAAATGAAAAAGCAGCTGTTGTAGGCACCTCCTGTAAACGATCTTGAGGTCCCTGTAATGGAGGAAATTGCAGGAACGTGGTGGACGGGCCAACACTAACATCATCATGTCCCGGATCACCTTCTTCTTCTCCCGGTCTGTTACTGGTGTGAACCATTTCTGCAGTCGCAGCTTCCCCTGCCGGCTGAACAGCAACAGGAAGCGCATCTGGTGAGGGCAGAAAGTACGAAAAGAGAAGAAAAACACTGACTTATGAAAGGTTCAGGGATCTTGTGATACTGTGTTGAGGAAACAATGACCAAACAGGAGGAACATATTGTGCAATGAGGTCAGATATAACTAAATATCGTTAATTCATAGCTTGTCAACAGAGAAAACCAGACACAGACATACAATGAATCAATTTTATACACGCTCACTGAGACAAAACACACACACACACACACACACACACACACAGTAATAATACTCCCACCTTCAATTAGAGCCATGTATATATGAAATAAAACCACCCATGAGTGAGGTTTGCACCACACAGCAATTAGATTTTACAACTAGAAATGTGAATGAACATCACCAGGGAAGTATAACACCATCTATATCACCTTTGAGTGCAATAACAGTAAATACATTGTGTGTGTGTGTGTGTGTGTGTGTGTGTGTGTGTGTGTGTGTGTTGTGCAAGGGCAATTAATGAGAGATCTTTGCCCTGAAGCGTAGCAGCAAGCAGCACTGCTTCTGCAACAAGATATACCAGGGCATGTGAAGAAACAGGCACCTATAGGCTAACACAAGTGTCTGCTGGACTTAGATGAAGAATGATTTGGGTTCAAATACTTAAAAGCTATATGATTAGATTGTGTGAAATTCCAGATTCATCTCAGTTATATTGTTTAATGATATTGTTTAAATCATAAAAAAAAAGCTAATTTAAACTTGCAAATGAAACCAACGTTTGCAGATTTTAATCTATTTGCCTGTCAACACGTTTTTTTCAAAAACTGTCAATCCTTTTCCAAGCTTTTCACTTTGAGCTCCTTTTATAATGAAATGTGATACATCTGACATATTATCCTGCTATATTTCAGGATATCAGGATCTTTAGAATAACTTTGTTTATTTTTTGACAAGACCAATGTAGAGGACACATTGATGTGCAGTGTAGCACATTGTATTGCCAACAGGTGAACGGATGAAACTATAGCAACAAGCTCGGATACTCACCATTTTGTGACAGCAGTCTGAGATAAGTCCCCACACTCAAATCCTTCAGGTTTATGATAAACTCTATCTCAGAACCCTAGAGTCCTGTCCTACTGTATCTTGTGCGTGGTTTTGAGATGCGGCGACATTGTTGATCTTCCCAGAGTTCACTGCGTTCATACCTTCTCCAGTCGAGCCGCGCCCCGCTGCGCTCCAGCTGCTGATTGGCTGCCGAGGAGCTACCGGCAAACACACAGGTTAATAAGTGCAGTGCAGTCAGAGAGGACATATTTTGATTTGATGTACAATACTGTTCAAGCTAGTCTCACTTCAGTTAGTCTCTTTTTATGGAATGCCATTTAGGCTATATTAAAAATAATAGCCTAGGCTACATAAATACATTTATGCCTATAAATAAATCCTGAAATAAATAAATGAGGCAATAAATATATATACAAATGTAATCAATGTAGCCTATTATTGCCTAATTTATTTATTTCAGGATTTATTTTATAGCCATATATTTCATAGGTAGCCTAGGCTATATTCATTTATTTTATATTAAATAGAAAAGCAGTATACATTTCATAGCACTTCAGTTATTTTTAACTAAATATTGCTAGTTTAAATTGTAAACTTAGCTAGCTACAGTAGCTAATTAAGTAAAGTTAGTAATTAAATAGTTAAATTGTTAACTTAGCTAGCTAGTTACACGTTACACGGAGGTTCTGCATCATTACTGTCTGTCACGTTGCTAGTATGTTTTATTGTTATACGTTTATTTCATGTCGTATTTTACTACTAGCCTGGTTGTGTACGGTTCACATGTGGAAGAGGAGCTGGAGCGGGCCATGGGAGATGTCACCAAAAAAAGAAATTACGCAGGGTAACTAGCTAACGTTAAAGTCAGTTTGAATTGCCAACCGCAAACTGACTGAAATAAGGACCACAAATACACATATTTATGTTTGTCTTTAGGTTAAATTACAGTCAATTGAACTAATACATCGTTCCTTCCTGCCGCTGGGTGGCTGGTGGAGTTGTCGCCCACAGATGTTAATTCAGTGGAGCTACACGTGGTTTTGGTCCAGGGTAAAAGCGGAGGAGAGAGCGCAGCACAGCGAGAGGCTTCCAGGGCAACACCATGTCTCTGTACCGCAACTCTGCCTGGTTCCTGAAGGGAATGACCGAGTTCACAAGGTAAGGTGCCTTTACTGTGTATCTGCCCTGTATGCTGCTGAGACATCACTGTAGTGTTTTAGGAGCTGTAGTAAGTCTGTGACCTACTAGTGTGTCCCATGTGTGAATCCATTTATTATTATTATTTCAGATCAGTAGCCTACACAGAAAGTGTAATTTTAAGAAACTTATCATGGAAGAAAATGTTAAGATTGAATACATTATTGGTTAATGGCTAATTATATTGCCTTATATTAAAATCTGCTCTTTGCCTCATGCTTTTATTGCAATTTTATTGTATTTCTGTTAATGGGAGTAAACATCACAGGGCACTTAGAGTTAAGTGTAGGAAAAATAAAATGATATACCAATATGGTTGATCCTAAGAGATGGGATGGGTTTGGACCACTCCAATAAGTAACCCGCTGACTCATTTTCTAAAATATATCATAATATGAGGGAACCCCACCTAAACTGCCTCCATGACTTTTCATTAGAAGACTTTAAACTGATACAAATCTTACTGATGAAACTATGGTATGTAGAGCTGAAATGATTAATCACTTAGTTAATCAAGAAAAACATGATTGGCCAGCTATTTTAATAATAAGCAAAGCAGTTCACCTTCTTAAATGTGAGGATTTTTGTGCTTTACTTTGTTTTAGATCAGTGTAAATCTCACAACATCATCAACATGTTAAACATCTTTGGGTTTTGGAATGTTGATCGGACAAAACATAACATTTGGGAACCTGTGATGGCCATTTTTCACTACTTTCTGACTTTCTGATTTAATAGACCAAATAATTAATCAAGTAACTAGTCAACTACAAAAATAATCTTTAGTTTCAGCCTTAATAATATTAATATTAAACTTAGGTAGGGTCAAAGGTTATGTAAGGGCTGGATCTTTAAAAGCGATAAGATGTATAACCAACTGGTGGTTGATGATCACTGACTGGAGGTTTTAGTTTACCGACATTTTTTTTTTTTTTTAAGATTTTTTTGGGGGGGCTTTTCCCTTTATTTGAAAGTGACAGTGGATAGACAGAAAAGGTGGGAGAGCGATGGGGGATGACATGCAGCAAAGGGCCGCAGGTTGTACTCAAACCCGCGCCGCTGCAGAGGACTCAGCCTACATGGGGCGCACGCTCTTACTGGATGAGCTAGAGGTCGCCCCAGTTTACTGACATTTTGATTGCCACTGCATTACTGAACAGAATGGAACTGCAACACATCTTTGAATATAATTTCTTTATCAATTGAGCAAAGTTTACAGTGACTCAGCAGGAGCCATGTGAGAACATAACTCAGTTGTTCAACCACAATGGGGCTTTAAATGCTTTATCAGTCCAGTCTGATCTATTGCAGCCCTAAGGCGCCTTTCCTCATCAGTAAACAGCAAGCCAAGTTGTCTGAAGAGGTGCTTTTGTGATTGTTTCCCTTCTCTCCTTTGTTCTGTGTTATCTTTTCTCCCAGAGAGCTGCCTGGCAACCCGCTCTGACCCTACACTAATAGCTCTCTGCATGACACCATCGAACAGAGCGGGCATTTAGCCTCAGTATTACCCCCCTCCCTGTCCCCTTTATCCCCCCTTGTGCCGCCTTCAACAATGACATCCAGGACAATGGGGGGAATTGAAGTCCTTGGTGCCACACGCTCACACACACACACACACACACACACACACACACACACACACACACACCACGATCCTGTCGTCACCGTCGGTAGTCTCACCCTAAACCACTTCTCATGAGAGATTCATTGTATCTGTACAGTAAAGCTGTGAACAGACATACAGTAACCAGGCTGACCTCAAGCACTGACCCTTTCTGACCTGAACAGATACAGTACTGATACAGTAAAGATGTTGCTGACATGAATATAATGCAGTGGATGTTTATATCCGCAGGAATGCCTTCCTGTCAGCCTCAAAGAGGTTTGTGGAGAAGGACCTGGAGGTGTCCATGGCTGGACGTGCCTTCATGATAACAGGAGCCAACAGTGGCATTGGGAAAGCTACTGCTATGACCATCGCTAAGAAAGGTGCCAATCCTACCGCCTGTTTTTAACATTTAACTCATGTATGAAGACAAACACAACATGTGTTGTGTTTGATACTATTGCATTGGAAAAAGTTATTTTTAATACTATTTTTAGGAGGAGTAATTGTTTAATGATAGCAATGGTACAACATATTAGCAGTCATAAAACATTCCCATTTTGGATCATACAAACAAAATCAAAAAGGTAACAGGTAACAGTATAGTGGACAATAATTACCTAAGGCCAATACCACGTAGTGATGATAAACCTTTCATAAAATAGCCCAGGCCCAGGTTATAATCACACAGGTACAAACCCAGGTGCCACATGAAAAGGAACTGGCTTCCACCAGGAAACCCTTCAAATAGACAAAGGACCAGCATTATTAATATATTTAAAGCACAAAACACTATTACAACCTAATGGATAATAATTTGTGCTTAAATACAAAGATATAGCAAAAAAACACAAATATTTGCTTGTTACTGTTTACATTCAGTTTATTCATTTGCAACCTCACTCTTGACTTTTATGACTTAGGCAGCAACTACTAACACTGCATAGTAGTGCATAGAATCCAAATACCATTGAAGGCAGGTGCTGGACCAATAGAAGACAGCAATGAAAATATGTTTTTAGCAACTACTACCACACCTGATCTCCCAGATTCTAAGTTCCTACACTACAAGAAAGGAGAAACATTTGGTGCTAATGGTAAAAACCATTATCCCTTACACATTCCCCTTAATTTGTAAATCAAAACTACAATGTATGCAAATTAGGCATGACAAAAAGGCACACAAAAAAAAAATCTTGAAAAAGGCAGCCACACAATGAGTTGATGCTCCCAAACAGATTTCAGAATGTCATAGCTGTACTTCAGACACTTTTACTCCTACAAAGTTTGCATAAAATTAGCTGCATCCAACAAAGTTGACAGTAAATCGAACACTCTTCTCCTCTTGAAAATGTGTTCAGATCAGTTCTCAGCTGGAAAACATTATTCCATTTTTTTTTTTCACAGGTGGAACGATCCACATGGTGTGCAGGAACAAAGACAAGGCCGAGGAGGCGAGGGCTGATATTGTGAAGGAGACGGGAAATAAAGTACAGTATGACTCTCTTCTCAACAGACACAGACAAAAAAACACAGGGACAGACAGCCTTCAAATTGTCTGGTTCTTCAGACGTGACATTATTCATTCTTCTAAATGACTGGTGTCATTACAGGAGGTGTATGTCCACATCCTGGACCTGTCTGAGACCAAGAAGGTCTGGGAGTTTGCTGAGGCCTTCAAGAAAAAGTACAAGGCCCTCAATGTACTGGTGAGTTACCTATTTTCATATTTGGAAACATACGGCAATATGATTATTATTTTACTGTTGTTCACTCCATCAGGGTTGACGTTTGGTTTTGTGTTTGCACCTACTTCACTTTTCCTCTCTTATTCTTTTCTCCCATGTGTTGTAATCTATGCAGATCAATAACGCAGGCTCCATCATGAGTCAGAGGGATACGAACGCTGAGGGGCTTGAGAAGAGCTTCGCCTCCAACGTCCTTGGTGAGTCAAAGCTCAGGGGTGAGGTGTAAAGGAAACGCTGATAAAAAAACGTAAATATGGTATAGTTATGTTTTGTTTTTGTTGTCCACTAGGGGTTTACATTCTTACCAAGAGTCTGATTCCCTTGCTGGAGAAGAGCGCAGATCCCAGAGTGGTGAGTCTGAGAGACACAACCTGTGTTTGTTTGCCCACAATCTCCTACTACTATCTGCTCGACTGTAGGTTTGTCTTACCTCACAGAAGTTACGGACCTTTATTGTTTTCAAAACCTTTATGAAAAGTTCATAGACTTTAGGTAGTGTTGCACTTGTCAGCGTAATCCATCATTTTAATTAACGTTTTATAAGTTTGGGCCACTGAGTTGTGGCTATTTTAATGGTTAATTGCTGATCACATCAATGAGACACACCCTCAGAAATATTACTGAACATCAGTAAAAAGAACATTTTAGGCATATAAGGAATTATTTACTAATAACACAGGATCACAGGCTGCAGAAAAGATCCAATGTATTTATTATTTCACTGTAAAAAATCAAACTGTATATACAGTCAGCGGCGGAAGAAGTAATGTCTTTAGTAAACTACAAAAAATAATACAACAATGCAAAAACACCACATTACATGTAGTTCTGCATTAACAAAAGTATTATTTTTGGAAAATTCACTGACCTCTGTCAGTGTTATTTCATGTTAATATTATAATAAAATATGCATAACATATAAGCAGCATTATAGGGGCTTACATGTTATGTATCTTTTAATGTAGCTAATTGTAACCATTTTATATAAAGAGTTTGGTAGTTTGATCTATTACTATGTATCCTATTTTATCATAAGTTTTGTATGTAAAATCGTCATCTCCAAGGTAACTAGCAACTATAGCTGTCAGATAAATGAAGTGGAGTATAGAAGTATAGAAGTAGAAGTATAATATTTACCTCTGAAATGTAGTGATGTAGAACTATACAGGAGCAAAAAAATGGAAATACTAATATACCTCAAAATATATTCAAATACTTGAATACATGTACTTAGTTATGTTCCACCACTGTGTATAGCATATAGACATGATATAAAAACTGGTTGTTTTTTATCATGCATAGCCTATATCAACCCCAGCTCCCTGTTCCGCCCCTCACCCATGTTGCCCTTTGTCTATGGTCAGATCACAGTGTCATCAGGGGGAATGTTGGTGCAGAAGCTCAGGACGGGAAACCTGCAGTCTGAGAGAGGCCGCTATGACGGCACCATGGTCTACGCCCAGCACAAAGTAAGACGACTGCTTTAATACCTGCTGATCCACGTGTTAAGACTCAGCAAAGATCGCAGCTGATGGACTGTCAGGCTTTACCGTCCTTAAGTGTTTGCGAGGAAACAGACAGGACATATCAAATGTACCGTATTTTCATGTTAAATGTATTATAGAGAGAAATAGAAAAGTGTGATTAATAAAATGCACAGTAGATATTTGCAGCTGATGATTCGTGATTCATTGGTCAGACACTAAAATATTTGTTTTCCCTAATGAAGTGTATGGCTGGTGCAGGGTTTTAGATTATATTCTGATTGTAGAGTTCATCAGTACTACAATTAACCTCAATTGAATGATGTGAATGGTGCTGTCACATTTTAATCTGCATGTTATCCTGCTAGGATATTAATATATTTATGTTGCGTATGAGTCAAAATATTGGCAAATGGAAGTTTCCGTTCAAAAACTCGAAAGAGTATCAGCCTTCAAAAGCCCATGTAAGTTACATCCAGTCCCTCCAGAAAAACGCGATTATGCGATCATATAATTCAATGCATAATCAGCCAAAGTCCGCATATTTATGCGGGGATCGTATTTTTTCAAATGCGCCGCATTTTCGCCGCATAAATTGCCGCATAAATTGCCGATTTCCGCGCAAAATATGCAGGGCTTGCATGATTTCATAATCCCCGCATTTTCGTTGCAAAAAAGTCACATATATCTTAGCAGAAAGTTGAAAAATGTTGCATTTACTTCACACAAGAGGAGCCATTTTCCCCTGTTGCCATGGGAATGTCATGACGTGACGTAATTACGCGACGTGAACATCATCGAAAAGCTGCAAACCCCGCGATGAAGCCACGATGAGTTCCCGCAATTTTTGAAGTTCCCGCAATTTCATCGCATAAAATTGCATAAATATCGCACATTTGCATCGCATTTTGCCGCATAATCAAGGATTTTTGCCCGCAACAGTCACAAAAAAACTCCGCATTTTTCTGGAAGGACTGTACATCCTGTTTTGTATGATATTATAGAGAACTATGATTCATCAAATGACATCCAAGCATGGGTGCTTTAAATCTGTGTCTGTGTCTATTATTGTGTCTTATTTGGTTTACAGTGATCATTTGAAATGCTGCTGCAATATTAGGCTAAACTGACACTGACATGTAAAAAGAGACATGTGAGCCTCACCTGCTTAGAGTCCAACCCTTCAGACATCCTGTCTCTTAAGACACGTTTATTCATTTCTGTGTGTGTGTGTGTGTGTGTGTGTGTGTGTGTGTGTGTGTGTGTGTGTGTGTGTGTGTGTGTGTGTGTGTGTGTGTGTGTTCCAGAGGCAGCAGGTGGTGATGACAGAGCAGCTGGCAAAGACTCACACTAACATCCACTTCTCCGTCATGCATCCAGGCTGGGTTGACACTCCAGGTTCTGGCCCTTTAGACACATGCACAACACTAAGAATCAACCACCACTTTTTCGAAAAAATTGCGCTACATCATTCTCTATTAAAAAAAACTGCCCTTCTTGCTTCCTAATCCTTATCCTAGTTTGTTTCTGTCCCTCTCTGTCTCTGTCTGTCTGTCCTAGCGGTGGCCAATGCCATGCCAGACTTCCATCAATCTATGAAGGACAGTCTGCGGACCCCAGAGCAGGGGGCTGACACCGTGATTTGGCTGGCTGTCTCTGAGGCTGCAACCACAAACCCCAGCGGGCATTTCTACCAGGGTATGTTGCAAAAGCAATCTTTGTTATTTTCATTTACCTGCTTATCTATAAGGGATTTGTGTTTTAAAAAAATGTTTGGCAAAAGAGACAAAGATACAACTTTAGCATGCCTAGATTACAAAAAAAACGGTAAGAAAGGGAGAAGAGAAGAGAGGCTTTGAAGAGACACTGTTGGCTGAATTATATGTTGTTTGTCAGTTGTGGGTCAGCATGGTGTGTGTGTGTGTGTGTGTGTGTGTGTGTGTGTGTGTGTGTGTGAGAGAGAGAGAGTGCTTGAGGGTTTGGCCTGTGTCCATTGCAGCTGGAGTGGGCTGCTTTTGGTGCCAGATACTGCCAGAGAATACAGTGCCTCTATGAGTATATACGCACAAATGTGTGTGCAAAAAAGTGTACAAACACACACACACACGCAAAATGGCCCCAGTGGCCTTGAAGAGGGAGACTGTAGCCTAATATGAAAATCTCACTTTAACAGAGACACAAACACACTGCATTCATTTAATGTGATGTAATATATAGGTTAAGCCTTCATATCTGATAAAAAAAATCCAAACACCAGTCTGTTTGGCTTTTTTCCTCTAATCTCATTTCATTTCAACACTCGCTAAGCAAAACTGCTGTAGTTGCCAAAATTGTAACAGCTGTCAACAAGGCAATATTTACTGTTATCTTGGAAACACTGGCAGATTTTGATTTTGGCATTGCCATGCAAGTTGAAAACCTGGCATCCAAACTTGTACATATCCACTACGGGTGCACATTTCAGAAAATGTCACGATTTGATATTGATTTTTAGGCTCAAGATTTGATTCAAAATCGATATTCGATTTTAAAAAACGATTCACAGTATGTAAATGTAGTTACTTTGCCCATGTGATTGCAGTAGACATACAATAATAAATACACACACATATATATATATATATATATATATGAATCGATTTTTGGAATTCTATGAATCGATTTTGAATCGGTAGAGCTTGAATCGCGATACGAATGTGAATCGATTTTTTTGCACACCCCTACTATCCACATCAAAACTTCAAATAGTATTTGTTGTCCAGTATAAACATTAAGACTGAAAATTAAACCTTCAATACTGTATTCACAAGCAACATGAAATACAATGTATAACAACATACTACAGTTTAGATTGTTTTAGGATGACTAATGTCTGAGCGCCTGCAACTATTGACACCCTTGAGTGGCCGGCATTGTGGAATCATAAAAAAAAAAATGTTTCTTGAAACTATGAGCACATCAATTAGGCTGCAGTATTTCAATCCTAGTTTGCTGATGTTTATTCTTGTTGAAAATAATAAAGGTGCACAGCTAAGATAGTGTGGACATTTTATTCTGAAAATTTTAATTATTGAAGTTAAAGAAGCTTTAAATTCAGTTTCCTCAAAAAAGGCCTACAAATCATTTTTCATTGGTTAATCAATCCATTTTGTGTGTCTTATCTTATTCTTATCCTTGTCCAAGAATTTAATTAATTATATAATTGGAAACTATTGTTAAGCTGCTGGGAAGTAATGAAAAAATGTGATACAGTATACATATTCCTGGGCCATATATTTTTCCATCATTAATGATGATGATTGTGCAACCGGTATTAAATTGCATTCTATGTGGCATTAAAAATGTCTTAAATTGAACCCTGGTGTTTGAATCGAGTCAGGAGAGATGCCTAGCTGAGTCTGTTGCCATTGGGAATGAGGGATGAAAATGAATCCAGTGTTTGCTTTTCTTCAACTAATCTGAGCAGGCTGTTTGTACATGCGCTTGGCCTTTATTGCCCTTTAAACACAGGGCACATCAGAGCTGACTCCCTGACACCTTGTAGAAATCAATATTACTTCAACATCAGAACCAGGCTAGGGAATATACAAGAGTCAATAGATACTGTAGTTCTTACATGGACACACCTTTATGTTCAATCCATTTGTGTGTTTGTGCACAGACCGAAAGATGGTGTCCACCCACCTGCCGCTTGCCTGGACCCACAGCTCTGCCCTGGAGGAGCAGAAGTTAATGTCTGTGCTGGAGGACTTGGCCAAGACATTTCAGCCACACTGAGGCAGCAGGAACTGGTTACCAGTACAGCATCAACACTAACAACATCTGTTCACACTGACCAAGGCTGGGCTCAGTATTTTATCCCACCTGGCACAATACACTCCAGGAGATGGAATATTTCTAGGTCCATTTTTATCCAAAGCATTTGGAGTGTTAACTCTACCTGTGGTCACTGGTTTGGGAAAACTATGAAGATATACTGTGAAACCCAGCCTTACAATGCCAGATTAAACTCACCTACATATAACAGAGGGATGAGCCATATTTGCAATGCTTTATAACTATTTATATAACACATTTTCATTCAACTTTATAAGGACTAACATGTATTTGTAAAAGAGTGTTTGATAGTGATGGTGCCTTTATATGAGTTTTCAAAGGATATTATCTTGCTGATAGAGAGAGCACCTTCATAAACCACACAAAAACACACACACAACCACGTCTGTTACTGTGACTTTATGAAAGTTGTCAATCAGATGGGAATCTGATGTGACCAAAGTCACCCTATATTATTAAATCACAACACCAGCTATGGGTTCAATCTCTCGTCTTGACGACTTGCAAACGTGCAAAGTGATGTGTATTTAATAGCTATAATGTAAGTAACTTGTGTATTTGCTATACTGTAGTGCAGCTTCTGTACTGTGCAGGTTGAGCTCAAGCTGGAGGTGAAGTGCTCTCTTTACTAGCCGTGTGCCTTTTTAATACACCACACAGCAGCTCACTTGACGTGCAATAAACCCTTTGTATTAGTGACTCAGTAATATCTGCCAGCACCTTTAAAATTCCTTTTACTGACTCAGTTTATCTTGTAAATGTCTGCTTAAATAAAGAAAATTACAGATTTCTTTTGTGTCTAGTTGTGCTGCTGAGTAACGTTTTGATTTGATTAAAACACTACCCAGAATAACCAAAAACAGTCAAATAAACATATCAGAATATCTTTATTAAGCATCCATCTTTTCTCTCTGTGCCCTGTTTTGAGGAGCCAGACAGATTTAAATCAGTACTGTATTGTCAACAAAATGATTTAAAAATACAATTACCTTTTGAGAGATACATTAACAACAGCAGGTGTCTTTTACAAGCATCTGAAGTCAAACCAAACGGAAACCAATTTACAGTTTGATATTATGGGCCATGATGTTGTGGAAAATGAGTCATCTTTAAAGTGTTGATGTGGCCTCTCATCAACATGAAGAACATCCATTGTAGTGTTTGATGAACTACAGATGACAAAAAAATGACTCCTATAACTGCTCCATCAAAGGAAATAAACCATTTACAACATGAGAAAATCTATGCCCTCCTTCCTGCGACTAGCCGGCAGTTCTGAAGATCTATTTTATTTGCTGTTTCTGTAAACAGCTAATCTTGCCATCCATCATAACATTAACATTTTGTCAATCTGCTGTGGAGTTAAGCCTCCATAGCCAGAAAGCCTTTTTTATCACCAAACACAATCTCTTACAATTACATGATAAAAATGACTGGAAGAAGCATGTCCAGTTTACTGAAAAAGGAAAGGAGAGCTGTGACTCCTGATTGTACGGTAGCATCGTCAATAACCCTGTTGATCCCACATGACGCTTTGTGACATGACTCTATGTGATACTTGGTTTGACTGAGATCACTTTGCCAATACTATGCTTGACTGAAAATTGTTCATGAGATTGTTGATGTCTGTTTCTAATACAACAATGGTTCAGCTACATTAAGAGTTTTGAAAGCATGAAAAAGTTGTAATCAGTATGTTTGTATTAATAATGCATCAAATGACTACATGGAATTATAAAGGGGTCACTTGTAGAATTATCACCCCATTCCATTTCCTCAGGTCTACATAGGGTTCAGCTTGTTTTGTTTTTTATGGCCCTTACCGATTTATATCAACCATGTTTCCAGCAGCAAGAAGCAGCAGCATGTTTCCATAAAAAAATGATAAACATATTAAAACATTTACATGTATGTAGCAACTAAAGAGCCAGATATTTCTCTCAGAATGTTTGCTAGCATATTCGCCACAAGGTAAAATAAGGTGATAATATGTTACTGCTCTTTATGTGCTGTTCTGCTGCCACCAAGTGGCCAAAAGAAATTAGTAAGTGACAAACTGACAGACAACGTTCACCCAACTCTGGACCTTCCTTAACCCTTCATAGCTAGCTGTTAACTTAAATGATGAAGCTTGCGCAGGATGTTCAGTAACTAGGGTTGTAGAATGGATGTGGCCCTAGAACTGCTGTACTGAAACTGCAGCTTCTTCTTTTGCAGGAGCAAAGACCATTTTTAGCTTCTTTTAGCTCAAATGTTTTGATTTTCCAGCCTTCAAACTCTACTGTTATCAACATTGTTTCCAGCAGCTGAGCATTAAACAGCAGACAAAGTTAGCAGCTAGCTGGCGAACATAGTGGTGCGTTTAAGAGCCAGAGTTTCAAGTTTAGAGGAGAGTTAATATTGGACTTGTTCTGCTACCCCTGGTGGTCTATGGAGCCTTTTAGCTTTTTTTTTTTTTTTTTTTTTTAATGTTGCTCCATGTCATGTAAATAGGCAACTGCTTGATTACATATTCACCATAACATCTTTATAAAGTGATATGTCAATGTTGTATTTTCCGGTTGTTTGGCTGCACCAAACTAAATAAAAAGCAATTATCAGTCAATTAATGGAGGCTAATAATATATTTTGTATTTCTTTTCTGATAATTATGAAGAATGATTTAAGTCAGCTTCCAGAATACAGATGTGTCTACTGATGACCAAAAGGACAGAAACACTCAAACTTTAAAATAATGAACATTCGTGCAGAATATTGGCTACTGACAGATTGAATTAGTTAGTTTCAGTCTAACCCCAAGTATTTTTTGTGTTATGTCTAAAAATCATGGAGTAAGGTCAATCTCTGTCTATGTTAGGAAGTAAAATACTGCATGATCTGACACTGCAGTCCATCTCAACATTACTGAGTTTGCATGTGCTTCATTTCTATTAGATGGACACAGAGAAAAGTAAACAACCATTTACAATGATAATAGATAAATTCTTTACTACAAATATAAATATACACTACACGATCAAACACCTGGAATGTGACTACATTTTGAAATCAGGAATTCCAACATTATAATGCAAATTTTTCCCACTTACAATAAGGCAAGCGTTAGTCTAACATTAGAAGATACCAGTCATTATTTACAAGGACGCTACATCATATCCAGCTTTAACCCCTCTGAACTTACAAAAATGTTTTGTTTAATACAAAGACAAAAGACCACGAGTTGTGCAATTTAGTGCAGTGGTGAGAGCGTTATGAGACATCCTTGATACACAGATGTGTATGTGGAAAATATAGGAGAGCTCAGAACAGAATTTGCAACAACAAAAAAACAGGATGAAAGAAACGCAAACAAGACATCCAGAGCTTTAGAACGAGGTGAGTGCTTGAGAGTGAATGAGTGAACAGTCATAAGCACTGGTAAACCACTAAAAAGGCTTTGTGAGTGTGTCTTTCTCTCTTTAAGGCTTTTGAAGGAACACAGGCAGCCCTGATCTGACCCGCGATTCAGCATTTAGTGCTACATGTAGTTTAGAGTACCTGTCCAGTGCCTAAGTGCCTTTTTGGTGGGGGGGAATTCCAATTTTTGCGCCACAAAAAACTTGCAATATTTAGATTTTCTTTAAATTACAGATGAAAAGTAATTCTTATGAGGCATTAGAATCAGTGCTGCATGGCAGTGGCATCTACCTACCCTAAAAAAGTTTTTTAAGAGAGTGATAAATATCTAGGAGGTGGTGATCCTGTGCTATTGTTTAAACTTGTTTTTACCCAAATGAAGGAGGAAGGACTCAAAACCCATAAAGCTGAAACGATCAAGTGAAGTCCCACTATTCAAATCTTGAATAGTGACTGGTTCACCTCAGGATGGCAGCGGTGATGCTGCCGCTGTCAGTGCATGTTACTATGGCAACATATTTCAATTTCCCCTGCCTCACCTAGCTGGGTCAGCGATGTCCCGCAAACATCTGACAAGTCCATCAAATTTGTATGGCAGCATCTTTTGAGGGTATCAAACGATTTCCGTCATATAACAAGAAAGAAGCTGTCTTACCAAGCTGGAGTGATTACACATTAATAATGGTTATAACTGACATGAAGAGCATCCGCCCACTGACAATCTACTGATGTAAAACCTCCTGAGAATGATTTAAGGCCAACTAGTGAAAAAAAAAAAAAAACTGAAAAAGAAAGGGAAAAAAGACAGAAAAAGCTGATCACTTTGATCAGTGAGTCATTTCAAGCAACTATCTACTATACACATGATGCAGGGGTATATACAGATGATTAGGTTTTTGTTTTTCTTTACATGTTACAGTGACTGAGTAATATGCAGTTAGTGGGCCACAGTAAAAAGCAAGCTAGTGTATGTTTGTACAGGATTTCTAGGTCAGCGATTTAGTGAAACTTAACTTTACAGTGCAAGGGTAATAAAAAAATTACCTTTGTCAAAAGAAGCATAGGAAATAGTAATATAATGTAAACACTAATATCAATACTATTCCTCCCATAGGAGAAATCATTACAATGCATGCACACCATTGTGCTTAGGGTTCTGTTTCGGATCAGATCAACAAGTCACACACACTTTCATGTCGGACTGACGGTGAAAATAAATGTTTGAGAAGCAAAAGAAATGTGGAGGGCTACATCTCACACACACACACACACACACACACACACACACACACACACACACACACACACACACACACACACACACACACACACACACACACACACACACACACACACACACACACACACACACACACACACACACACACACACACACACACACACACACACAGCCTGGTTGTAGCTGAAGATCCCAGTAGGTGATGGGAAGATATACTGTACAGAGGGGTTTCCATGACATTTGAAGAGTGGGCAGAGCACAGGGGGGACCATGTAGTGAGCTGGGCCAATCAGCGTGAAGAGAAGCCTGTTGCTAAGCTACAGCCAACCACCTGCGTCACATCCCAGATCTGTGGAGACAAAGAGCCAATAATAATGATAAAGGCCTGGTGCAAAGCCACGTTTAAGGATTCTGCATTATTACTGAGAGGACTCATGAACCATTTCTTTTTTTTCTTGAAACCCTCTTAGGTTATCTTAAGACTTTACTGGTAATTTACACCAAATTGCACAATGGAAATAAATTGAAAGGTGAAATAAAGGAACCAATGAAAACATGATTCTTACAAAAAAGTACCACAAGATATAGAAGAACTCTACACCTGAAAGCAGAGATGGGGACTCAAGTCTGAGACTCGGACAGCTGACTTCAGACTTGACTTGTGACTTGACCAAAAATACTTCAGACTTGACTCGGACTCGAGCTTCGAGACTCGTAAACAACCTGTTTTCATGCAATTATTGCTTTTTAAATCTAAATTCATTCATGTATTTCTATTTTCTTTTATTGGCGCATATACGTTGGGGAAACGTATGACGAGCTGCATGTCCCCTGCCCTTTGCCTTATGTGCACGCACTCACATAAATGCATCGACGATGGCGACACCAAGTCCTCCCGGAGTTGTGCCTTTTGTCATTAGTTTTGCTTTCAATAACTTGCTAAACAGTGGCAGTAAGCGAACAGCTACATGCAAGGTGTGTGGCACCAAGATAAATGATGCCGGATCAACAACGTCGAACTTCATCAGGTATCTCAAAATGCACCCAGATAGGTCAGTCACTTGCTAATGTGAAAGAGACGTTATATTTAGCATATATCGCCACAGGTAACAAGCTAACCATCGCAAAGTGTTGTGCTAATGCTGGGAACAGGCAAATTTTATCTTTATAGTTGTATCCATATGATGTGACAGACTTAGGTTAATATTTCACCAGGTTGTTGTTAAATAGCAATACGGAAAGTATCAGTTCTCTCATGTTTGCACCATGGTTGGTGTATTAACTTCCAATACAGATGATTTCCCTCACACTTTAAACACTGAAAAATGTAATGCATGACGAGGTTGGGCTTTACAGCCAGTTAGTAACACAGACAAACAAAAACATTTTTTGAAAAATACAGTTCTTAATTTGTGTTTCTTCAGATTGCATTGCAGTATGCCACATAAAGTTATCCTACAACTGATTTTGATACTGTACTGTATAGATGGTAGCTACAGGACATGCTTTGAATTCATAAGATTTAACAATACAGTGTTAGGGACAGATCAGATGGCCAGAGACTGGAGACTTGACTTGGACTCGTAGCAAAAGACTTGAGACTTGACTTGAACTTGCCCCTCAAAGACTTGAGACTTGACTTGGACTTCCAAAAAATGACTTGTGAACATATCTGCCTGAAAGACTGACCACCATAAATGTTGGAACCTATTAAAAAGGTTGTGTGTTTGCTTTTTTTCTTGGTGAAGAAAAAATGTGAAAATCAAAAATGTCCATCAGAAAGTACTGAAAGCATTTTGGCAGCACAATAATTCTTTTTGCGGAGGAGAAGTAGATTATGCTGCAGCAGTGAAGTAATTACGAAAGAGTTGCTACTTTGTTTTCTCCGTGAAAAACTTGAGTACATTGTAACAAACATGAATTCAAGTTCACCACAGCTACTGCAACATTTTAAGAGTGTCTATATAGTTGTTTTATAAGAATGCGATCACATAGGCAATGCCTGTGATGCATGCAACTTTGTTCACTCACATACTTTCTTGTGTACTGTACTTTGTGTATTCCTGGAGGATTAAAAAGACTCTACAGCCGTGCCAGCAGGCCTGCGTGGCTGCACAGCGGTTTTTGGGCTGCCTGCAGACACACTGATTTCCTGTGTTTGACACAACCTGAATACATGCATGAATTATCTGGTATCAAAAAACTGTTGTTGACCTTAACAATGCGGTCGCTTCCACAAGTGACCATCAGGCCTCTGGATGGGTCCATGTCCATGTGGGCGATGTTGTGTTTCCCCTCGTGGAACGTGGCCAATGGTGTTCGACTGCAACACACACACACACACACACACACACACACACACACACACACACACACACACACACACACACACACACACACACACACACACACACACACACACACACACACACTTTAGAGTTGCCCTCAGTACTCTGAAATAGGGATATAATGTGATCAATTATTACAAAATGTAGAGAAGCCCTTTACTCACTCTTCTTCTTTGATGGTATCAAAGCAGGCATCACACACCCGCACCGGGAACTCGAAGCCCATGATTGGGAATGTGGTACGTTTAGAACTACATTTCCCACACACAGCATTGCCGCACTTCCTGCAGTGGTGCTGCACAAAAGAAAAAACACTTGTATATCCCTCGTGTTGTCCTTGGGTCAAATTTGACCCATTTTAAATTTAAAAAGTGGGTTTATTTTAACCAAATTTTCGCGGATTGTTCCACACAACACTTAAAATAAATGATCAGCCCACTACTTTCTTTAAATTTGGATGTTTTATTAAATTTTATAGCATTAAAAAAAGCTTCCAAAACGTGGGGGAAAAACCCCACAAAAATGTCAAAAGGCGCAGAAAACAACTGACAAAAACATTGGAAAAAGTGACAAAAACATAGCAACAAAGGTTTTTAAAAAGACGACCAAAACGTTGAAAAAAAAAAAATTTAAATTTTGACCCAGAAAAACAAAAAGTTGCACGGTCGACGGGAAGACAACACAAGGGATATTAGCGTGACTGACAGACTGAGGGACTCACAACCACTAATGACACTGATCAGACTCTCCTACCTGTCTGAGCCCCATGGTCTTAGTGTCCCACATCTGCTTGATGTTCCAGAAGAAAGGCTGCTCACACTTCTGACAAGAGTCGCTGTCTAACCACTGGGGGGCCTGCAGATGCACATGCAGTTGAAAGCTACCATTAAATATGACGAAATGAATGCTCCATATAGACAAGTGCTGCAAAAATCATATTTACCCATGCAAAGAGCACTGAGACAAAAGTGGAGAGGAGAAACAAGTCTTTACAACCAACTTCTAATACTGAAATACTGCACATTCCACTGACCATTATACTATAATTTATTGTCTACTAAAAATGAAGAAATTACAAATGTATCAGCGTAGAGTACAGCTAATCTGCCTTTAAAAGTCAATTCAAATTCTATGTCGGACACTATTGCCTTTTTACATGAACACCTATGAGAAAAATGTAGAAAGCAGACCTCTTCTCTCTGCGTGTCCATGTTCCACACTGCCATGCCTCCGTCGGCCGAGCACGACACCAACTGCCTGGTCAACTGGAGGTAACGAATGGCCTGAACACGCTCACTGAGAGAACGAAAGATAATTATAATTTAATAATAATTCAAACCTGCATCAAGCAATATTTTCACAGTGAAATTGCAACTTTACAGAGCGTTTTAACCTTTCATCACAATTTGTCAGGATATGTAGGCTGCATGTTTACTGTGTAGTTCAGTCTTATGAATGCCCATAGGCAAACATTTCCAGCAAAAAAAGCTTTGATACACCCACTATACCTGCTAGCACCAAACAGACAACGTTAGAATTAAAGAATTAGAGTTAGTGGCCAAAAATGGATTAATGCTGCTTTAATACATAAAGCACAATAAAGCAAGTATAAAGATACAAAGAGCAGGTGAAACAACACAATAATACAAAAAAACTGACAGAACTTTAATATTACAACTCAAATTCCTAAATATCAAAAGGGCCATTTGAATTGTTTTTTTCAATAGGCTGACACACACATACTTTTATCATTTTTACTGACTACTCTGACTACATTGACAATAGCATTTTTGCTCAACTTCCATACTGTTCTGTACCGTAATGCTCCATATATGGAAGTCTATTAAATACATTTTAATAGAAAAAAATAATAATAAAAGGAGTGACAAAAGAGATAAAGACAGGGTCATAACAGGATGTAGGACCTGTCAGAACTACAAGAGTATTACAACTCTCCTTTTTATGAGTGTCTGAGAGACAAACCTCTGTAAATCCTGAAAGCACCATTGACAGGGACTTTGCTTTTATCACAACAGTCAGTGCCTGTGGATAGCTGTTGCTGACACCAACTTCTGACCTACCCTGATTTAGTTTAGAAGCATCCCAGTCCCCGACAAACACAGAGGTATAGTTAACTCAGCATCCGCGCATATACAAAACACCGATGGACTTACTGGTGTCCCTGCAACAGTAACGTTCGCCCTTTGCGGCCCCCAATGTCCCACATGATGACGCTGTGGTCGGAGGCCCCTGAGAACAGCAGCCTCTGGACAGGGTCCCACCACAGTGTTGCTATACTACCTAGAGGGTACAGAGGGATGAACAGAGAGAAAAAGAAACACACTTGTTAGATGTGTTATTATGTGCTGCAAGAGCCTGTTGAGCGACAGTGTCACAGTCTGACCTGTTGGCTCCACCTGGTGCCTGCTGGGAGAACTACAGGAAGCTCAGACCAAACACCTTAAACCTGGAGCTAATTACAGCTGGAGCTACAGAACCCCCTTCTTTTTGAAATTGAATGAGTCCTGTTCTTCCATTGTTGTGCACCATACTGACTTAATGTGACCAAGATCTCATTATAGGCTTCATTATAGGACTACTTCAATTATTGCTTGCCAATGTGTGTGGCACTCCATTTAAAAAAGGCATGTTTAACCCTTGTGTGGTGTTCATATTTTTGTTACACAGCCAATGTTCCCGGGTCTGTTGGACCCACCACATTATTAGGCTTTTAAATGAATACAGCCATAACAATTTATTTAAAAATACTTAACAGATTTAGCTCAATTACCAATGATATATACATCATTTATGGTTCATATTTGCCATTTACCCCTGTGAGATCACATGATCATTTTCGGTTTTTGTGAGGAAATTCAATATTATTATATATAAATAATAATATATATAATTATAAAAAAAGGTAAAAAAAAAAAAATAGAAACAAGATTTTTGATCATTATTGGTGCTTATTTCTTAGAACTTAATCAGAACAGGTGAAAGTGCTTGAAATGTAACAATTATGTAACTTTGTGTGGGAATAGCAGGTGCAGAAAGCACCTACATTTAAATGTCACAGAAAATGAGCCAAGGCCAATGAGTTTGAGTTAGAATAAATAGCATATAGCATATTTTTTCTTTTAGCAAACATTGAAAATGGGTCCCACAGACCCGAACACCAGACAAGGGTTAAGAAAAAAAAAAAGCTGTTCCCATTGGTCTGAATATGGGTGGCCACAGAACTATTTGACTGATTACAGTTTATGAAATAACAGAATTACTATTTGGAGGTTTTTTTTATGCCTTTGTTCTAGCAAAGGTTTTATGTCCTGTTCTTGGCACTAATTCAGCAGGGAACTGTTGCATTTAGGAACTGTTGCATTTAGCACATCAACTACATGGCACAGACCGTCATATTCTTGTAAGAGGGTAGAGCATATTACACATGCTAAACACTCACTATCCTTCTCCGTCTGTGGAACAAGAACAGCACACAGGTATGTTGTTACAGTACAGTGAACAGTCCATGACTTTAAATGCTTTAACTGATTTTCTGATTTTGTTGAATCATTGATTTTCCAGAAAACTTGCAAAGACTTAATTCTTTCCATGTTTCCAGTGAAGCCTTCAGAAGGGAAAAGAACTCTGGGATTGAAATTAGACCAGTCATATGATGATAATTATAGCCTGTACCCAGTGGTGGTAGAGTGATTAGGCTGGCAGTAACTGTACACTGATGAGACACACATACACAGAGCACCATACTACCATGGAATCATTGAACCGGCATCTAAAACCTTTGTGCGTACTTCACCTTATACAAACAGTATTGTCATACAGTAGAGCAGCATACAGCACATTATAATAGACAACTGTAGGAAGTCACTGGGATCTGCATTCATGGACACTGTTAAAAGCCAATGTGGAAAAGAATCATTAGTTATAACTTAATTTTCCTCTGCTGAAGGTATGTTTCCATCAGCTGTCATGAGAGAAAAAATAACCAATATCTAAACATGAAACAATGTCACAAAAATAGAAGAGTCTAATTTATTGGTGTTGGCAACCCTGTTCATATCCATTTATACAATTTGGTAAAAAAAAAAAAGAAGCTTTTTAAACAAGAGCAAGTATAAAAACCTTGATGGGAGGTCTGACCTTTCCATTCTGTTTTCCAAATTTGATCTAACATAATTTCCATTAAATATTTGGGCGGAACTCCTGCTTGTGCACAGCTCGAACCCAGCACCACACCCATTAATACGCATTATTATAAGTCCAATTAATATGTATTATCATGAGCTCCAAGGCAGATCAAAGAGAGATGTAGGAAATTGAAACATTAAAAACATAAAAAATATACATAAAAAAATGTTATGGTGAAAGGATTTGTATTTGTATTTTTTTTTAAAGGCAAGAGCACACTAACAATGTCTATCTCAACTGCCTAACCTGTAAGCAAGACCTCTGTGGTAAAAAAAAAAGAGGCTTTTTGAGTAACAGAGACCCAGTCAGATGAGTCATCCCTCACCCTGTTCTCAACAAGCTCATGCGCACATGTATGAGAAATGCCCAGACAAGAACACAGGGAAGTGTTTGTTTCACACAGTGGCTTATTTTTGTTCTGGGATCCATTTTCTTGGCACAGCTACAAGTACACTGACTGACCCTTGAATACAAATCCCATCTGAGTAATGCATTTGTCCATTTTCAAGAATGACAATACTCTAAACGGCTCAAATGGTCACTGGACGGCTTGATGTGAATGAAAACACAGTTCCCAGATCTCAACTCAAACAAGCAGATATTGGCAGATATTGGAATTTGTAGAGCAGTATGTAAGCAAACATTTTTCATCATCATCATCATCATTCAAACCAAATGATGAGATTTCTTGTAGATAAGTAGTCTCACATCCTGCCCAACTGAGCTCTACTCACTTGAAAAATACATGTTTGACCCCATGAAGCTTGCGTGGCAGTGTGTGGTGGCTCAATGTTCTATTTGACATGATGTATGTGGGCACTTCCTTTATTTTGGCACTTAAAGGCACACTATGAAAGATTTGTACCTTAATATGACAGCTTCGAAGTCATTTCGATGGTAAACAAACTCGTAGTAGGGCGAATCACCCCGAAAGCAAAGTTGAATCTAATCTAATCTAATCTACGAAGTGGTTGATTCATCCATTGTTGATAATAAGACCAGTCCTACAGGGGGGAGGGGATCAGGCCGTGAGCACAGAGACAGCTCTGCCTGAGTGGTATTTACGACAGTAATGTTAAATAGAAGTACTCCACAGCGACTCTAGGGGTAGCTGTTTGACAAAAACGGAAACTGCGGGCGCCCAGATAGCTCAGTTGGTAGAGTGGGCGCCCATATATAGAGGTTTACTCCTCGACGCAGCGGGCCCGGGTTCGACTCTGACCTGCGGCCCTTTGCTGCATGTCATTCCCCCCTCTCTCTCTCTCTCCCCTTTCATGTCTTCAGCTGTCCTGTCAAATAAAGGCCTAAAATGCCCAAAAAAATAATCTTTAAAAAAAAAAAAAAAAAACGGAAACTGCATAGTATGCCTTTAACTGACCAATATTAACACTGTTCTTCCTGTCATGCAAAATGCATTTTTGAATGTTTAGAAGCAGGTAGACCGTTTAGGGAACCACAGAGCGTGTCTCGTCATACTGGATTTCTTTCATTTTCTTGAATTATGAAGTCATGTGGAGGAATCTGGGTCATCTATTATTTACTGCGGCCACATCTGCCATATCTAGCTTCAGCATCAGAAGCCTGCTTGTGCGTAGAAGTATGCAGTAGACAAACTATTTGCGCTGAGACCTTGTGTGATTCCCCTACGCTGGGAGAAAACAATAGTTCCTAGGGGTGGGAATCACCAGAGGCCTCACGATACGATATCATCACGATACTTATGTCACGATACGATATTATTGTGATTTTAAACATATTGCATTATTCTGCGATATATTGCAATTTATTACCTTTTTTCCAACTTCAAATTTTTCCCAATTTCAAATCATGTCTCCAAAGGAAAATTTTGTCAACATCTGTTTTATCTAAAAAGATACATTTCTCCGTTTGTTCATCTCACTTCAGTTGTATTGCTGCAAAATGGTATTATCAAGCAGAGAAACTGACCAACACACATATCATAAAAGATCGATACTTGGCGTCTGTGTATCGATACAGTATTGCCACGGATATAATATCGCGATACTATGCTGTATCGATTTTTTCCCCCACCCCTAATAGTTCCGCTTCAATGACAAATGTAATTCTTTATGTATAGGCAAGTGTGTGTCTTTACCTTCATGACCCTTTAGTGTAGTGATGGTGGAGTACGTCTGCTTCTCCAGTTTCAGCAGTGTGATCTGTCCTGAGTAATCGCCGACAAAGGCGTGCTGCGTGTCGTGATCGTATCTGAGCAGGGAGTCAGGGATGAAACAGACATACTGCTACATACTCCTATGGAGTGTACACACAGTGAGTGATTGAAGGATACTGGAGGCAGGAGGCCCAGGCTGTGAAGTAGTGTCTCCCCAGCATGCTGCCACTCTGGGTGCACATCCAGCTCACACTCTTGTCATGGCCAGTACTCACCACCCACTCACTCTCCAGGGAGAACACCATATCTGACACACGGTTCTGGTGGGCTGCAACACACACACACACACACACACACACACACACACACACACACACACACACACACACACGTTAAGTGTTAAACAGGCACAAGTCATGTTGGATAAAGATCAAATAAGATCACATCTTCCATTGGGCTTTATATCTGAGCCATCATGGATGAGCACCACCTAAGACTAATTTGCCCTTTCCATGTGCTGATCCACCCAGAAGCTCTCTGCTTAGCGTCTCTGTAATCCAGACAAATCCCTTCAAACAGGCATAGTGGTCCATCTGGGGATCACCTCTAAAAGAAAGGTGCACACTTTTGTTGTCAACTCTGCAATCAATGTCTTTCATTTTACAGAAAAAAATATCCCTTTTGAAACGCTGTACTGTGCAGAACTCTATATTGATATAATACTTAATTTAATACCCAAACCCTGCTGATAGTCAATGCACAGTATGTGCTAATATGCTATACTTATTTGTGTGACATAATGAAACCCGCAATAATACATTTATTTGCTTACTTGGGTGGGAGTAAAAAATAAGATATAAATGGCTAGGGCAGCAATTTACAATTATTTTCATTATCGATTAATCTGCCGATTATGTTCTCGATTAATAGTTCTGTTGATGAAATGTTTAGAAAATGGTGAAAAAAATGCCCGTCACAACTTCCCAGAGCCCAAGGCGACAATGTATTGTTCTGTTTGATTAAACAGTCCAAAACCCAAAGATGTTCACTTTACAATGATGGAAGAAAAGCAGCAAATTTGTTCATTTGATAAACTGGAACCGGATTATGTTTTTTCACCAGCATTTTTTCATCATCTTTGCTTGAAAAGTGACTGAAACAATCGTTCTTATCAATTATTTAAAAATAGTTGATTATTTTTGTATCAAATGACTAATCAATGAATTACAATTCTGCCCAATCTCAATTTGTTGCTGAATTGGATACAAGTTATGTCTTCTAATCTTACGTTCTTACCCGGATATGTTTTGACGTGGTTCATCTTGTTGAAGTCTTCAGAGATAAGAAACTCCTGGAAGGCAAGCAAACAGACGGAAAAAAAACATTTGTTTCAAATCAAATAACTATCCTTCTCCCACAGGCATTTTGAGGAGTGCAAATATTGAAATTGTGGCCTATTTAAAACCAGATATGCAGGTTTTTTTTTTTTTTTTAAAACTAGACTGTTTGAACAACAAAAAGAGTGAGCCTGGCGCAAGAATATAAAGCCATTTGTTTGAGTTAGCTTCACTCACCACAACAGCTCCATTGTCCTGGCCTATGAAGATGCGTCTGCTGTCATGGTGGTACGACATGCAAGAGCATGGAGCTTAAGGAGAAAGAAGTAGACATTGACCATGAGCAGGGAAGTCCCTATACACATGCCATGTTGTAAAGGGGTGTGCATTGTATTGCTGTCAAAAATTACTAAAAAGGCTTTTTACCTAACACAGATAAGCACGTACATATACACACACACACACACACACACACACACACACATCTTTTCACATTGAAGCAATGCAGTCTTACTTACAGGAGACTGTGTGGTAGATACTTGGCCAGTACTGACCGCTGTCTCTTTTCAGCCAAACTCGGATAGTCCTGAAGGCAAATGTCAAAACATCACATTCAAAGCACTCTCCAATGTCTTCTCAAGGGGTCATTCTGCAGGCTATTTCGCGTAATGAAGGTCAATTTTTGATATACAGAACTGAAAGTGCATTTCTAATCTTTTAATTACCGTTTGTATGGACCTACCCTGCAGTTAGATATATACTTTATGTAAAAATAAGACTTGTTTTCATTGGAAATACTCAATGGAAATATCCACTGAAGAAAGCTCTCATCTAGGACTAGGCTTAATCCTCTTCTGGAAAACCAACCCTAATACTCTTAACAAACAATGCTTGATTCTGTTCACAAAACAGCACTGAAAGGGGTAGGGTGGCGAAACTGTGTTGTATATACCAAAAAGCACTTTTGATGCTCATTTGATCATTATTCTTACAATAATTGTTGTGTATTTTAATAATTAACGGTACACATTTTAGTATGCCCCCCAAAATATAATATTAAAAAGCTGGATAACTTTGCAAGATCATATAGTGTCATGTGCTTTTGAAAACAACATTAAGTTTTCAGTTCAGGTGCATATAAAATAAGCTTCTGCAAACCTCTAAGGACTCAAGTTTAAGGTTTTACTTCTATTCCAGTAATAAGCAACACACTCATATCAAAAGCAGCATCTGTCCAGCCCGGTTTCATCAAGAAACCTGGAAGTTAGACTGCTGCATCATCGCCCCACAACTTCCCTTTTGAATATCAAGTGGGTTAGATATGTGATGGAAACTGCATCATATTTCTTCACAGAAACTAAGTTCCTTTATATTTGAATGGTGATGTTGCCTCTTCACACTTGTAACCAAGCAGAACAGCCCTAACAATACTTATAACTTGGTGAATGTGAAGGACTGATTTGACCATACTTCTTACACCTTCACGTCTAAGATTATCTGGCTACTGCAACAGTGAGAGCAAGTGAAGATCTGTCAGATTGTAGTTGCACTGCTGTCTTCAGGTGGCGTTAAAAATACGCTATTACATTTATATGTGTTAAATCATTCATGAACTCCAAAACAAAAGGATTTCCTATTGTAACTTTACCCAGGTTGTCACGAGGTCATGTTTACTAAGGGTATTAAGTCATACCTGGCTTTAGATGCCAGGCATTATGAAGCAACTTGTAAATAAGATTAATAAACAACTTTAAATCTGAATCATTTTTATTACCAAAGTAAGTTTTCCCTTGCAAGGAATTTGCCTTGGTGTATTAATGGCTTACAATAAACATATTAAAAACAATAAGGCACAGTACTGCTATAGTCAAGGACATAAATACAGAATAAGATATTTGTTTGTAGTATGTAAAAAGACAACAAAATAACATATGTACAATATAACAGTTTCAGTAAGAGAAAGGAGGTGGCCTGTCAAATTTAGTGTAGTATATAATATTGATCTGGGGATGTCCAAAAGTTCGTAGTATGTATATGTACAAAGGTGCAGGTGTATGATGTGGGTAAAAAAAAACTTTTTAGGGGACTCCCTAAAAAGTGGTTGTCCGGCTAAGGGGGTCCAGCTGCTGGGCAGAGGATGGTTATTATTGTTTTCATCAAATCAAAGAGCGGGCAGTAAATGGATTTTTATTACAAGGTCCTGCTTAATGCGTTCCATTTAAAACACAAAGTAACGTTTACTACGAGCAGCTAGCTAGCAGACTAGCTAACATTAGCTTAAGTCGATATAGCCTAAAACATGATAATAATGTCATGTACAGCACTATTGAGTCGTAAAGCCCAACGTTATAGAATTAAACCAAATGTTATATACCCGTTTACTATTATGGTTGGTTGTTTGATCGCGGATATATTACGAAAAGGACTCATTCTGGATGGATTTCTATCCCCACACCCTCCTACGCTAACCTTGGTTCCATTATGGAATATCCCAACCAAAACATTCCATTCTAAACTGTTGTTTCTTCTCCTTTTGTTTTGACCTTCTTCAACCAGTGTACCAAGAATTAAAAGTGTAATGACCAGCAAATAGACCGAGCCCGCTAGCTACTGCCGTGAGGCTGGGTTAGCTTGTTTGGCAAAACTCACCTGTCCTCGCTGACCGTGATCACTCCATCTTCCTTTGGTATTAAAACTGCTGCATTGACAGCGTCTGAGTGTCCCTCGATCTTGTTCAAAAGAATCGGTCTAGCGGTCTGGGGCCTCGAATGAATCTCCGCAGCCATGGTTTAGCTAAGTATCCAGCAGTGTTTTCCTTCAGTTGATTTTCCTACTCTCTCGACAATGAAGGAGGATCAGCTGACACCCAGAGCCGCTGTCAGGATTACCGTAATGACTGCAAGAATGGGAAATGAGCGAGAATTCAGTTTCGCCAGATGCGTATTTCCTACAAGGCAAGTGGGCCAGACGTGCCACAGAGCCGGGTTTATTACGTATAGCTACATGCACAAAGCATTGAAGGATCTCTAAAGTTTTGTAAAGCACCACATATCAGTAAAGAAAAGAGACTATCAAGATAAACACGATATGCAATTGCGACCACAGTGGTGGCCGAAATGGCACAACATACTAAAGCAGTCATAATACTCACCCGCAACTTCATTAGGTAGTTGTTCAACTGCTTTTAATGCAAATATAAAATGAGACAATCACTTGGCAGCAACTCAATGCATTTAGGCATATAGACAAACCCAAGCATCAAAATGGGGAAGAAAGGTGATTGCAGTGACTTTGAACGTGACATTGTTGTTGGTGCCAGAAGGGCAGGTCTGAGTATTTCAGAAACTGCTAGTTTCTGGTAACTGCTGGTCAATATAATACATCCATGCTGCTGGTCTACTGGGATTGTCATGCACAACCATCTCTAGGGTTTACAGAAAACACAATACACAAACACACAATTTATGAATGTATTATTTATTGTTTAATTTACATTCTATCCTATACATGTATGTTAGATGTATGTGTATGTTTTAGCCACTGCCCATCAAAATGTCTTTGCAAGTCCCTGGCAAAGTGGTAAATAAACAAAATGCCACCCCAAGGCAAGAAAGGCCCCTCATGCACAAATTTAAAGACCACGAAGGCTGATGTTGTAAAAGCAGTGCCCAAATCGCCATCAATCCCTTTTGTCTGCTCTGAGGACACATGCCTCTTGGGCTTCTGCTACTGGCCGTCCAATCCTCTGATGCCTCAAGACCAAAAAGATTTTAAATAAATAAGGCAAAAGCATTGATGTTATAAATATGTGAATTTATTTGATCAAATATGAAGCAAGTATAACAGAAGATTTCCTCAGTGAGGGAGAAAAATGATTGTAAAGTACCTGAATGCAAGCATTCAAGATGGGATGTACATTGCCAAAACTTAGGAGTGAAACTTAGAACAGGCTGGAGTGACATGGTTTGAGATGAAGAACCTTTAAACTGAAACTGTGAAATGATAAATAAAATTATCATCCTACTCCAGAGTTGAGAAAATACACAACTGACATCCAAAGTCTTAAAAATGTAATGAATTCCAAAAGTATAAAAAAAATGTTTAAACAGCTGGAAAATTTAGTCTGCAAAACATTTGTATAAAGCATGTTATGCGTTACAGAAAATAGGTAGCATAAAAAGCAATATTTAAAACAAATAACATCATGTCCATACTGTACATTAGTCTACAGCAAAGTGTGTGCGTGTATGTATGTATGTGTCTGTGTATATATTTGCTTGCCAGGACACTCTTGCAAAAGAGATTTGTAATCTCAAGGAGTTTTTATCCTGGTTAAATACAGGTTTGAATATATGTGTGTGTGTGTGTGTGTGCGTGCGTGCGTGTGCGTGTGTGTGTGTGTGTGTGTGTGTGTGTGTGTGTGCTCATGCATGGCAGTGTAGAGGCATTTCCCGTGCTGGCCTATGATGCTACCAGGGGCTGGCCAGTGATGGCTGGGCTCACGGCTGGTTGATCTGGCCCATAAAGAGAATAGTACCTGGGACAGAGACGGGGAGAACTCATTATAGTCAAGCATCGCTTTCTTCAGGGACAGCTCGTCGTCACTGTAAATGAGGGCAACCTCAGTGTTTCACGAGTTGAAATAAAGGTCATTGATTGATTGATTGATTGGGTTACCTGGTTTCACTACGCCTTACATTGGTGATTAATTCCCATATTTCAAATGGCAATACGTCTAGTTCATTTCTCATGTAGTTGCACAAATGTTAGATTTTCTACATAAATAAATCATATAGATATAACCTTTAAAAGGTAAATCCAGATGAAAATACAATACTTTACCTGTTGGGTTATGTCTGATGAGGAATAGGAAAGGTCTGTCCACTGTAACCCAAGGTGGAGAGGATCGAGCCAGCAAAATGGCAGCTAACACAAAAGCAAACACATTGTGAAAACATGTCTGAAAATATTACAGCATAGGTTAATGCACAATAATATGTTATCAGCCGTTACATAGAACATTCTCATTAACTTACAGCTTTGTGTTTGGCAAAACATTTGAGTCCAAGACAAGGCTCACAGAACAAATACTCACTAGTGGCAGCTGCTGCTTTTGTTCCATCCTCATTCACCACAACTTTGGCTTTCTGGAGTGCCTTGGATATATGCACAGGCTCAGTACCTGAGAAAACAATAACTGTTAATTAGCTTTAGACATATACGTACAGTACGTTAGTTTACAGACATGCCATCATTGCTTTTTATTATCAACAGGATATTGATCGGCCAATGCTGTCCACATGCAGCATTATGGGTATGATGGAGTTACTTTATAATAATATACAAGTAATCAATAGCATTAGTGAACTAAACTTCTTACGAGAACTCCTTAAAAAGGTCCTATTGTTTCTCTATATTAAACTATAAAAATAATACAAGCAACAGAGAAGAAGCTTAGCTGCTTGTCTGTAATGAGTGCAAGGACAGTGACAGAGATAAAATGTTGGTGATAAAATGCATATTAACTTAATGAACATGTGTGGACTGCTGTTGTAAGCGTGGGTAGGGTTGTTAACAATAAACTGCCGGAGCTAGAATGCTATTTCCAGTCCCCCCTGCTTTTGGCCACATCAGCGTCAAATGTACTATTCTTATTTGTAAGTTGCGTTTGGTGACTGAGCAGAGGTCCAATCAGCTACAACACTGCACATGTACGGGAGTGCAGAGCCTTTAACCTGATTTAACAGGCCTTTTTACAGCAGACATTTTGACTTGTCACAGTAGGAAAATAACAGGTGAGTAAGCCATGACAGTGCGACAGTAAGCCATCACGCACAATATCAGGACCCTGAAACAAATTAGCCAAATTAAATGTAATCATTCATTTTATTATCTACACCTGTGCTAGGCCTGGTCCGTTCACAGACACTGACTTAGAACGGAAGAAGAAAGATGCGTAAACATGAAGTTATAAAGACTGACAGGTAACTCATAAATTGGACAGTTTTGGTGGCTGTCATCCTGCATCATCAGCGCTACGTGGAACCACATGGGGAAATCAAATTCCAGGGACTGTCAGCAGGTCATGCACTGCTTTACTGAGCCTTATGTGTGTATTTATCTTCTCTGGTGTCACAAAGAAATAACCGATTACGAGCATTAATAGTCAATACTCGAACTGGACCTCATGTCATCAATAAAGACGACATTGAGTAAAGTATTAAGTATAAACTGATTGCTAAATTACACCGCATGATGGCACTACAGCAAAAAATCCACATCTTTCAGACCCTGATTGATTTTTTCCTGGAGTAATCCTATGAACTGCTTTGCAGCTTACACCACATGATGGCAATAGAGCATTACATTTGGAGCTCCTTACATTCCATCACTCAGGGAGGAGATGAGGGAAAGAAAAAGAAAAAAATGTCACACTGGACAGCTAGTATTGTTTACTAGCTCTGGAGCCAACAGTGCTTTCATATTTTCAAGCGTTCCTCGTATCCAAATAAACCTGTTGTAAATACTTTGAGGCAGAAGACAGACTCACTGAGGTGTCTGAAGTCAGCTTTGTCCTGACTGAACATGTCTGTTATTCCCAGTGCTGAAAGGGGGGCCTCCAAATCTACCTCCACATCAGCAGTAAACCTACACATACATATATACACACACACACACACACACACACACACACACACACACAGTGTTACTGACACATTCAGTCAAAGAAGTTTTAAGAGCAACTGCTGTACGTGTGTGTCTTACTTGGGGATGAGCAGGCGGACTTTTCTCATGTGCATCAGTTTGGACCAACTCTGCACTGTGGCTGTGCTGATGTGTGGGATGACACGGGACAGAGGTGTGTCCTCTTCAGAGGGCACAACGATCATCATGCTGATCGTGTTGCCGTGATAGGGCAGATCAATTACCTTATATTTCAGTCCCTGAGGTGTGCTGGCCATGCCTGGCAGGAGAAGAGGAGAGGTTAAGGGTTAATTGTTTCAAAGGTCTGGTGATGGTGGTAAGGATGAAACTTGAGTCAAGCCTTGTACAATGCCACATTATTTGTGTGATGCTATCCAACTATCCATTTTACCAGGATTGTCGGTTGAAGAACTTAGTGTTTATGTGGGTGACACTATTTTCTTTGTCTCTCTCTTTGCAGCTCTGAATCTGTATTTAGTATAAACAAACTAGAAACGGAAAATGCTGACAGACAGATTCTTCCTCAGACATGACCTACCAGACAGCAGTTGTTTTATCTTAGCAAAGCAACAGGCTCTCTTGGACAGGTTGTTATTTTCAGCAAAGGGGGAGGGGGGGGGTGCTCTAGGATGCCTTTTTAGAGTGCTTTTCTCACCATTCAAATATGTTGTTAATATTGCATGACACCTGAGATGGCATTCAGTGTGGTTGACTGTGAGTCCTTTGACTTATTAAATAACAACACATTTCCATCTTGTAAGGCACTTAGCTGCAAAATAAGACAAATGCTTTTGGCCAAAAGAAGCACATAAATTCACAGCAGTACCTGCCTCATACCACAAACTTCCATTACATTTTTTCCACGCTTCATATAGCCATTAAACTAAACCACGGCACATTATGTTCCGAAGTCATAAAGCCAAGTATGTGTAAATCCCATTATAGTCATAACTGTATCAAGCCACAGCCAAGTGATTCAATGGCAATCTCTTTATGACCTAGGTACGGTACTTTGGGGACAATAATCAACTGGTCACACACAACAGGCCACGGACGAAAGACACAAACGTCTGTGGCTGGCAGCTGAACATGGCCTTAGTTTAACTCCAGCACTGTATACGAGAATCTAGCCACAGCACTCTAACACCACTCTGACAACTCATCTAAATATAGACGAGTGACTAGTACATCATTATATTTCACACAGAACTAAATAATATCCTATGGATGTGGTATGTCTTAGCCTGCATTTCCTTACAACTCAACACAAGCTGACCTATGAATCAAAAACTGGCAAAGGGCTGCGATTGCATCATAAAAACAAACAAAATTAATTATTAAATCTACAGTATATCAAGTTGGCAGACCTTACTTTAATAGCAGCTTCTGACAGCCTATTTGTTGCCATTTGTCCGAACTTGATTTGGTAAAGGTTTAACCATGTCAAGACAGTCCAGACAAGCTAGCAAATATGGATGTAAACAATATCGGTTTAGACATATTTAAGGAATTGGCTTTGCAAATGTTTTATAAGGAAGGACATGCATTCAGCCCATTTGTTAGACCTCAAGGATAACCACAGAGTACTTTGGTGGATAACACTGAATGTAAACATCACTATTATTCCTACCAAAGGAAACGCATGAACTTTAAGTTACTGTCTGGCACTCATGCTATACTACTATATGGAAAACCCACTAATCCAGTACCCAACAAAATCTGTATTACTGTATGACTAAACAACATACCTTAACAATCTACCCACAAATACAGCATGTATAAAAAATAGGAATGGCCCCTATTTTAGAATTAAATTCTTATCAGGCCAATTACTTTCAACTAGTTGGAATCCAATAGTACGACTATCTACAACCGAACCCTACCTTCTAATTGTGGCCCTACATATAGTATCTTTAAATCTCATTTAGTGGTGAAAATGTAATAAAGAACATCTGTTATTCAGCATCATGATGGATTTACACCCTTGGCTGTATGTAAGCAAGTCAATTATATAAAAGCAAAATCATTAATACTGACTAATTTCTCGATTAAAAATATTCAAATGGTTAGTCTCACACAGAAGGCCATCAGCGGAAACCTCTCACACATCACCGCTCACCAATGCTGAAGACAGATAGTTGGGACATCATTGGAACTTTATATACATTTCCATTTCCCCCGTTGAAGGGCCTCATCTTGGTGTTCTCAGGCTGGAAGCGAGATTTCCATAAGCCTTTGAAGTAGATTGCGTTGACAGCAACCAGACGGGTCAGAGCCGAGTCCAGCATGTCTGCTTTGATCAAGCTGGGGATGTGACCTGGATAAATATGCAACACGGGAACATTATTCAATCAGAAATATTTGATACATCTCTTTCATATTCACTTCAGCACAGATAAGAAAGAAATAATGCAGCATCATATTAGAACCCACCAATCAACGCAGTAGAAAAGTGATCACATTACAAAGTCGAGGCTTCCTATTGTGCCTTTGATGTATGAACATAATGAATAGACTTGCAGGTAAGGATACAGGGGCCCAAACACCCCAAGCAACCCCCCCCCCCCTCCCATTTTTACAGCTGTTGCTTACATCTGCCTTTACGAGGGCTGTTTGAGAATATTTTATATTGTGTGTGTACTGCTGCTACATTCATCCATGACTCCTACCTTTGGTCTTATTGTTGACCCATTCATTGATTTCATCTGCTGCCACATCGGGGTTGCTGAAGTCCAGGTCCCTGCTCTCACATTGGAAGTTGGCTTTGTTGGTGGATACAAAGGCCTCCTCCATGGGAAAGCCCTCCTGACTGAACATGGCGTTGGCAATCAGCACAACGTCCTGGTTGGACTTAGCTGTCAAGGTCTTGTGTAGCTTCTTCAACATCCTGTAAGGGCCTGTGCAGACCAAGTAAACTGAAGTGAATTAGTTTTCAATTATTTCTTAGGTTTTAACTCTTGTCTGTCTAGCTCATCTGACTGCAGTGACTTCAGTTCATGTTAAGAGCTAATCGACAAAATTCTAATACTGAGAAACAACTGGCATATAATGTTCGCCAGCACAACTCCAGTTAGCGCTTGAACTTATACTGCCAGGAGGAGTCCTTACCGTTTTTCTTGTAACGTAGAGCATTGAGGACCTGCTTCCGAGTCTCTCCATGTGCTCCTGGTAGCAACATCCCAAGGATGGAAGCTACACCATGGGGTGAAAGAACCACATTTTCCAGGGGCTTGGAGCGGACTACCTGCTGAAATACCTGTATGCCCAGATCAGAGCCCCGTTCGCCGTAGGAGGGAGCCTGGGAAAGCACACCCTTATGGCCATACAAGGTCACCAGTGCATACAGGCAGAATAACGAGAGATGCTTCATCATCAACTCCACAGCACCTAGTACGAAACAAAGAACAGAATATTAGATATATTTTCTTGTAAGAACCACGGCAGTCTCATCTGTTCAAATTACAGGTAGCATGTATTGTTTACCTATGAGCATCATCAATATTTCATTTTAAGTACCATCTGAACAACAGATTTATCAATTCACAACAATAGGCATTCCTTTAAATAATAATTCCCAAGAGAGTCAGATATCACTTTCATATGACTCATAAGTAACTGCAATTTTCACATTCCCCTTTGCTTGTCCTTGGCAAAATCACAGTTTATTCAGTGCTGCAGGATCTGACTAACTCTTACTCACACTGTCTAACATTGTTTTAGTTCTTTAATTTTAATTTGAGACTAAATTAAATCTTTCAGACCATTTTAGGAAAATGATTCAACCTGCACCCCACTCACTGAAGCAGAATGAATGTAGCCACAAGAGGCAGCCAGAATGCCTGCTGGCTGGCTTAGAGGAACATACTACATCTGTGATGTATTGTATAAGTACCTACTGGTGATAGTCATGTTTTATCTTTCAACAGTTTCAGTGTGAGCTGTGCAAAGGTTTTGGTTATTCGTTATAGTCCTCATGGTTTATTCACCCATTAGATTTGCAGTTAAATCTCTGAGATTGTTCTCAGAAGCTTTGGAAAAGGCAGGGCAATAGCCTTGACAGGCAGTTTATTTTATGGAAAACCAAACTCCATTTACAAAAATGTGGCAATTTGATGGCATTTTGATATAGTGACTTGAAATCCATGTACGAATAAAGGTAGTGTTTGTCATAATATGACCGACCAATCAGCAGTAGTTTAAATAAAACTGCTATTTTAAGCCACAGTAATGCAGCTTTCTTTTGGTGGCAAAAAATCTATATATATAGATATATATGAGAGAAGTGGATGTACAATTTGCCGAGAGTTTAGGACTCCTGGATCATCTGTATTTGAGATAATTTTTCATCATCATTATTTGTATTTGTCTGTCAAATGTCCAGGAGCACTCGCACACATGACAAAAAGGCATCCTTGACGACCATAGGCTTATCATACATTAAGCATGCACCTAGACCTGCAGGGAGTCCAACAAAGCAGCTCCACACTGGATGTGAGGCCACTTTTTGCTAGAACTATTGTAATGTAAGTCACGTTAACATAACTTAACTAGCTACTACTTAACGTTACACAAATAACGTTTAACGTTTGCGTTAGGTGGTGTCAACAAAAGCCACATGATGTATGTTATATTTAGCTAACTGAAATGTTTTTATTTAAACGGGTAGGAGCAACTTCTTGCGTTGGGTTAGAATTCTGACTACAAGGTGGTGCTCAACCTAGGTACGTTAACGTTTGGAACTGTTTGTTAACTGTTTAGAATAACGTTAGCTGCATTAGTTGGGTCTACTGTAAAAGTAGCGTTAATGTTATTAAAAAAAAAGTCCTTAACTTACCTATCACGAGGTGACGTTACTTCGAATTATGCCGCAGGTGAAATTGTAACCTTATTAGTCTGCTTTTCACTACCGTCAAAACGAGAAACGAAGGTTCGTCCGCAATGTAAATGAAAAACACTCTTTATTCCAGTGAAAGTGAGAACTGCTACTGACTTCTCTGTTGATTCAGAGAGGACTTTATTGGACTGAACTCCGCCTTCAAACCGAGCATGAAGCGAGTGTGTCTCCGCAAAACGGTCACTGGTCTCCGTTAGTGTCAAACTCAAAATAACAGAATGTGAGCTTCCGGTACATTTTCAAAATAAACCCCAATTAATGACAAACGTTTCACATCATTTATAATATACCGCCCATACTTTTACATTCTGATACAATTGTATTGCTGTACTTTGCCGAGTTTTCGCTCATATTTAGCTGAAGAAGCAAAAAAAAAGTGTTCATGTTTAGGGCCATGTATTTACTTCCTGTATAGGCCTACCTTTTGGCCAACTCTAGCTTCACGCAGATAAGAACTTGTAAATTGTTTACAACAGGAAGTGACAATGATGGGGAGTGTTTAGAAACATGTAAGAGCAGTCATCTTAAGTTTTTAGTTAACGTTATATTCAATGGAAAATCGCTGTGGGCCTCCAGTTTACCTTGATGCATTAGTAACAACACAAATACAGATCAGATCATTAACACCAACAACATTCTCAGATTATAAAGTAGTGCCTTAATATCACATATTAGCTGAACAGAACATTGATTAACAGACCATTAACTGGTCAGTTTGCAAAATTAACAGGTGTCATATGCCATATTAGGGGGGATATTGGTTTTTATCTTATTTTTATGTGATTTTGTACAATCCCTAAGTGAACAGTACACAGGTACATTTTGGCATTACTTGCCCACAACTGACGTCCATTCACAAAAAAACATCTGATGCTTTTCTGTCTGGTGAGGTGATACAGTTGGATGGCGACACAAAACATGCACACACCTGAAAAGAGGCTGAGGCTCAATTGCATCCCTGCTGCAGCCAAAGAGGATTATGAGTAGGTGCATGGGGATTTGAATTACAGTGGATTAAATGGGAGTGTATGGGCAATTATGACTAAATCCATCCTTTTATGATTGTGGGCTATGATAATACTATATACTTCACATGTATATTTTGTCGGCTGAACCTCCGCTTTAACAGATTAGTTTCACACAGCTTCTAACTGAATAACAAGGTGGAGGCTTTAAGAATTCACTGCCACAGCATGGGACAACCATAGTGGGGCTGGAGTCAGAGTAGGATTTTGGTCAACAGTCTTTGTGGGTATGTGGTTTGTGTTTGGAGTGGGGGTCTTGCATGTCCAGCTGAGATACAGAGATGGGACTGTTGTGTAAATAAACACTGCTTGTGTGGGGTCATTGTGTCTGTGTTTTGGAGGTAGTAAATGAACACACAGCTGTCGAATTTAATCATGTCATGCAAGGCCACTTCTTTTTTTTCTATTTCAGATCCTGCTTTAAACCAAATCCATCTACTTTAAGACAAAAGATGAGAACATTGCAATATGTCATCCGAATTACACGATTTCCAGAAGTTGTTGGGTGTACCCAAAACGCCATCTCTAGGTCCCACTGGAGATATCATCATGCTCCTGTTGAGCAGCCAACACAACAACACTGTATAACACTCTTATCATCACAACAAGACTAAACTTGTGCTGAAGAAGACCAGATGTGTGCATGTTTGTGCAACACGTATCCCATGTAAACCCATGAACCGGAGCCATTTCTGGACAAATTTTATGTTGAAAAGTTTTTTCTGTTTCATTTCTGCCTTAAACATGATATTTAGTGTGTTACGGAACCATCAAATGCTACAGTGAAAGAGTTATGTGTGCTGTTTAAGTTCCTGAAATTTCAAAAAGTTGCAATGAAATAGTGTTTCTCAATAAGAACTGTATTGGCCAAGAGTTAGCCACACGGAGTGTCCTGTATGCAGAAAGGATTGGTCAATACCATGCAACAAAAGGCAGTGGCACTGCATTTTGTATCCAAAAGTAAATTCACACTTTTTTTTGGTACACAAGAAAATGTTCTTTCAAAATGAGAAATGATTGAGTGTAGTGAAGTATTTCTGGATGATGCTCGTTGGTCTTCAGTTGAATAGTTCAAATAATCAATGTGGGTCCACTGACAGACATCATTAATTTAAAGTTGAATTTAATGAAGCTCTCTAGGACTATTCTAAACTATGTCTGAGAAAGCAAACTCTACTACTACTCCTAGTTTAATGTATATTCTGCCCAGAAATACATTATATCAACCTTTGCAATGTTAACTCAGAATGAAACTGAAAATGCAGAAAGAAAATAGCTTCTACAGTCTTAAAAAAAAATAGTATTATTTATTCATCAGATTAAACTTGTCTCACTCATTCAAAATACCTACTGATGCTTTAGTAAAGGTGCCTTTTCAAGCAGTCATAAACGTGGCAGTAAATAAGCAATCTCACTCCAATGTCAGTGAAATCATTTCACTGGAATTGTACCTTGTACGATTTTCATGTGACAAATAAAATGTATTGATTTATTGATGATCTGGACAAAGGAGTACTTCATTTGCTTTGCAAAGCTATCAAATGGCCTGTTTGGCTGTTCATCATTGTTTCAACCACTTCTGGAGAAGTAAGAAGATGTGGTCACGGGCCAGAGCCAGCTGGGGGAGATCCTTGCTCCTGGCAGGGTACATGTTGGCACAGTGGGCTGTTCCTGGAATAGACAAAACATATAAATATAAAGGATATGGCAGTGAAAAGCAGTAAAACTGAGATTTCCTCAGTTACAAGTACAATTATCCACCTAATAAAGTCAGAGTTAAACAAATGAGCCCTTGTTCTACTCTGTAACTGTTGCTTGGCTTATGCAATCACAAACAAAAGTCATTCTTCAGTTAACTTGTATGACTCAACAGATTGATAGACCTTGAGATACACTTTAAAAAAGTTAATTTAAAAAATAGTTCCTCAAAGGCTTAATGATGAACTGGTGTCTAAGGAGAGGTCTACCTACAAGGCACCTGCACAAAACTGGACTTGTAATCGGATGTATTCTATGTATGATCTTTGGCTGGAGTTTTGCACTTAGTGGGGTTTGATATCCTTTAAATCACTTACTAAAGTACTAGTTACTGTTACCAACTTTGTAAGGATTATAAAACGGACCAATTGGGAATTGCATCTTTATCAAAACATTAAAAAGGGAATACCACCTAAATGAAGAATACCATACGTTATTTTCATGAAAGATCAATCAATATTTGTAAACATGAGCTACTCTCTCAAAGGCAGAGACCAGATAAGTAGGTCTCAAACTTATGATGTCATCAAAATATCATATAAAGTGTGGAGCTGCTACATAGACAATTAATGGGAGACTGATTGTTTTCTATTTTATACACAAATGAGCTTCATTCTACTGTTTACATTCATAAAATGTACCCATATACTCAGAATGTTCCCCAAGGTGCTTTCCCAAATTATTGTCTACGGAGCAGTTAATGTGGAGTTGTTCATGTTTATTTACATTTTTGGACTGTCTTAACCGTTCCAAGTTCTAGCCTCAAAACCAGAGGTGATCGTGCCTTCTCGATCAAGGTGCCTCGGCTTTAGAACGACCTGCCCGAGGAGATAAGCTTCTGTTTTTACCCTGTTCTTAAACTCCTGTAGCACTTTGGGATTGATTTTTCAATGAAAAGTGCTCTACAAATAAAATGTATTATTATTATTATTATTATTATTATTATTATAAGACTCGCTGAATCAGTGACTTCTTTTAAAACACTTCTTAAAACACACTTTTAAGGCTCTGACACACCAACCCAACAGCCGACCGTCGGCAGAAAAGGCAGTCGGACTGATCAGTCGGCTCCCCGAGGTCAAAAAAGTGCCTCGGAACACACCGAAGCGACGCCAACTTGAGTGTACATTCTGCGCGTGCGTGAGACGTAATACGTCTCCATAACAGCAGGCGGTGCTAATCTGTATTGTCGCCCCAAAAAAAATGAAAAACAGAAATGACGAACGCGTCACGTGGGTCTGGCTTCTCCCGAATTTCAAAGCCGACCATAATGGTGGCTCGTGTTTCGGAAAATATTTTAAGCGAGAAATAGGCCATGCAGTTGCTGAATCTGTCTGTTTTTTTGATTGACAAAGGTCAGTTTGAAAGATTTTCGTCAGATTTCGAGAGGCGTTCGTCACGCTTATCCCGCTTGTCATTTCCAGTAAGTATTTTAACATAAGTGCACTGATTCGCTAGTCAAGGGCTAGCACTCCACCAATCGGATTGGTCATTGAATCCGACTGCCCACTGGCCGATTCAACAAGTCAAATTGGCCCAAATTAAAGCCGACGGCTCCTCCGACTGACGACAGCACGGAACACACCAAACAGACTTGAGTCACCAACCTCGCCAGACTGTCCGACGGCCGATAATCGGGTTGGTGTGTCAGCGCCTTTATAGACTTGCTTTTATGTGATGCCGTCTTTTTATCGTCTTTCTCATTGTCTGCCTGCTAACTCCATTTTGTTATTGAATCATGATTTTTTCTGTCCTTTAGTGCTGCCCCATCCCTCTTTTTTCGCTGTCACTACGTTGTGCATTAATAGATATGTGTATTGAATTGATGTGTATACTTATGTATTGATTTATATGTGCTTTTGTTTCCACTGTCAAAGCACTTTGTAAACTATTGTTTTTAAAAGGTGCTATACAAATAGAGTAATTATTAATATTATTAACACATAGCTATGCTTGAAACAATTGTTATACTTAACCTAAAAGTCAGAAAAAAAAACTTTTTCAAACTCAATCCAGTTTTTATCTGGATGTCTTGATCGAGTTTGATCAGCAATCACCAAATACTTTGCTTATTGAGAATAAATGGGCTAATTTATCCTTCAAGTTGGTAAACACTAGCTAACAAGCCATCCATCAAACTAGTGAACTGGTTGTTGCTAGTGAGTTTGCTATCTAATCTAGCAAGCTGGATAGCATAGATGTGTGATGTTGTTTCCTTTGTTTGTTTTTTTTTTATAATCAGACTGAATCATAATAATCCCTTTAAAATCATATTTCTAGAAGGCTCCTTCTTTTGAGCTGTAAACACAAAGTCACAGTGCTTCTACTTCATTTGGATTTCCCATTACGCATATTCTTTCTCACCTTTGATGAAAACCGCAGGGAGGTCAGGTGTGATGTCCTGGGTGATTCCCAAGGCGTGCCAGGGGTCAATGGACCCGTTAGGAAGAACTATTCTGGTGGAGCGGATGTCATAGCCGCCGTAATACTCGTTGGTCTGGGCCACGGCCTCCGCCAGCTGCTCAGCACTGACATTGTAGAAGTCTGCACACTGTTTCACATGATACCTAGATAAGAAAACACAGGTTAACAATGCAACGTCTAATGAAACTGGAAAGAAAATGGTTAGTGTATTATGTGGAAATAATAGGTGCAGGGGTGAAAACATAATTATGAGTTCATTAGGCAGAGAGGCAATATTTGGTGTACTCACACAAGAGGGAAGCCAGTGAATGGTTGGTTGGGCGAATCGGTGCTCTGGTAGAATCCAAATTCAGTGCAGGTCTGGTAGACCCATTGTCTCCCTGGTTACACACACAAACACAAAATGTACCCATGGCCAGCATATTTAGTTGCTTCATATAAACCAAGGCACTAACAACACATAGCAGGTAGAGCAAACAATACATTTAAAATGCCTTTACACCCAAAAAGTATTAACTTTCCATTATTCAGCCCCAATTAAGAGAGGAAAGAGTGCAACTGAAACCTACAAGACACGGAAGGGGGGGGGGGGGGGGTCGGGGGAGTTTTATGCAGACACATCCCAGTAGCTTTTTAAGAGACCATTTCCTGTTCCAGTGTCCCCCGCCAGTCCTCCCACTCATGAAACTGAAGCTGGGAACTGGAACCACAGCCCAGGGCAAGGGTACAACATGGAATATAGAGAACCCATTTTTGCTTAAATATACAACAATGTTACTCAATACTGAGAGCCCCTATAAGAGAAAACATCATTTCAAAAAGTAGCATACCTAGTCTTTGAGTAGCATACTACTTTCTTCAGAAAAGTTTCAAAATAAACACCGCTTGGTTGTTTTAAAGCCCGTTAAAAACTTTGGTGTGTAATGCTCTGAATTTAACCTTACCCCAAGATGAAGTAAACACTTGTTTTGGTACTTATTTAGTAATGATGTAATTACATTTTTTGATGTCCCGACTTTGCCAGAACCCGCCTAGTTTATTTTATTCAACATTTCCTAAATAAGCCTTTAAACAACACCCAGAAATGGGTTTGCTGTAACCACACTGTAACCACACCTCACATAACCTGACTTGTGCTGTGTTTTATTCTGGGCTCTTGACGCTACTGATGATGAATACATTGGTGTTTCTGTCTCTACTGCAGTTGATTGCTCCTGTATTATTTTTGGACATTGGAACATTTCATTGTGACATCACATTGTCCATGTTATTCGGTCATAAGAAAAAAAAAAACACACACACACACACACACACACACACACACACACACACACACACACACACACACACACACACACACACACACACACACACACACACACACACACACACAAAATGGACCCAAAACATAGAAGGTACGTAAAAATAGGTTAGTTATTAAGGTGACATTTTAAGGTAGAACACACTAAAGTAACCATGTTTACACAAACAAAACAAAAACACTTCCCAGTACATGTCCATACCCACCTCCCCCTGCAGCCGGCCCATCCCAAGATGTATTAGTCATGTCTCTGACGTAGTTATTAAAGCTGGCATCCAGGCATTTAGTTGAGAAGGTGTCCATCATGAGACGGGCCACAGCAACATAGCGCGCATAAGGCTCCCCCAGCGAGGTGTCACCCATCACGCCACACAGCACCTTGATGGTGATGTTGGTGCCTGGCACGCCCTGAATTGACAGAACACCACCAGGCCAAAAAGAAGAAGAAGAAAAAAATGCTAATTAATTAAGATGATTTCTCATTACCTTTTCGATATATCAGTTTGAAGCAAATTTATCAACATTTGTATTATTATCTCCCAGTTAGCTCAAGGTCTGCTCTATATAGATAAAGAAAAACATGAATCAAAAGGCCCAATAATTGAAGGAGAGATCATGGCAACTTGTGGATAATTGTGGTGATCCCTTGCCTGTATACCAACCCATAATGCTCCTCAGAAATGCACTATGGCTACTCAGTGGCATCAGTCCAACGCTGTGGTTGTGCCCCTCCAGGTATAAACAAAATGTAGTATTGGAATGCGGGTTGGAGGAGTAAACACTTGCCAGTGGTTAGTTGTTCTCACGAAATGACCCATGACAACTATCCCTGCATCTGTCTGCATCTTTTGAGTAAAAGAGGAACTGTTAGTACTTGTTCTACAAGCTGTAGCGTTACATAAGTCCCCACCGTATTTTATAAAGCACCCCATTGATAACCCCTCAACTGTGAAGCCACTGCTCTGCCCCTTCTGATTGAGTTACACCTCGGTCCTAGTTCTTACCCAAATTCCTCAGTGGTACCTAAAACCTGGTAGTTTGCTCTATACCCAGCCCTTTGTGTCAGAGAGGCAGCTGTTGGCTGTGTTTGTCAGCTAGTGCTGTGGACTCTGTGGCCCACCGCTCCTCTCGGTTCTTTTATAAGCGTCTCTTTAGCTTGGGGCGACAGGAAACCAGAGAGACCACAGAGTCTTTTGTTACTTTTTCACATCAGCTTATTGGTAACCGGACTCACGTCTCCTCAAGGCACCAGGGGACAGAGAGGGGATGTGATGTAAAAAGGGGATGGGGAAAAAAGGGGTGATTGGTAAAACAAAAAAGGCACCAAAAGGGAAAAAGAAATGGGACAGATATACAGTAACAGATACTAAGAAAACATGTTGTTAGACGTGTTGTGTGTACTAAACCAAAATGAAAGGGCTGTAAGAATTACCAAAAGATCTGGACTTGGGCTGGGCAATATAATTCAATATAATTGTAGGAATTTCTTTACAATGTGAATTGTAATACACAGTTTGCAAGATTCAATGTGTTGCACAAAACATGGGGAGTGTAAAACAAACTAGATTGTGGTCATTCTTCGAAAACGTAAAAAAGTCTATTTCCCTCCTTCCAATGCTGAATCACAAGCCATCTTTAATGTGTAGGTTACAAAAAGGGGCTCCACTCTTCATATAGAGATACAGACAAAGTAAGCAAGTAAGCAAGTAAGCAAGCGGCCCCAGGAGCAACCCTGGAGACCCTCTTGCAGGGCAGTATCTCTGGGCCCCTCGCTGCTAAACAATGCAGGGTTTATTATGTTTCAGTATACAGCTTGGGCTGTCTGTGACCCTCCTACACCTCATAGCTGCCTTCCACTCAACCAAGACTGGTTACTACGTCATCCCCTGACCCACAAAAGCCTCTGCGCCACCTCTGCGCCACCTCTGCTGTCTCAGTTCAACATGCAACAAAAACATGTCACATCTGATATACTGTTTCTACAAGAGATGTACTGTATGTCATCCTTAAGGGGATTTAGTAAACCATACTGGAATAATCTCTCCGGTCAGTCTATAAAAATTACAACATTTCTTACTGCAAACCTGGATTTTTTTCCCAATCATATTATTTTTTTTCAAGTCAGTATATGAATACTAAATTGTGAAGGCATGCTTGGGGGATCTTAAAGATAGATTTGTCAGTGCTCTATGAAACATTAGGACTGAACTGCTGTGCCAGCCTATGTGGACCTTAAAAATGGGTCTACATTGAAAATAGCTGATATGATCATTTAAAAGAATAGCAGGAGGACTGGAAGCAAGTGGAATCAGCTAGCTTGTCTTTAGGGCTTTAGAGGTGCTGGTAGGCGGCTTTTGTTACGTTTGGACAGCTATTTTCCTCCAGTCTTTATGCTAAGCTAAGCTAACCACCTACTGGCTCTAGCGTCATATATGATTTATGAACTATTCCTCTGAGCAGCTAATAACCTATGTAAAGAATAATTATGATATGCAATAAGGAGTCGTAATGTCACAATGTCAGTTACTGGTCAATTCAATCCAAAAGTATGTGCATCTTTAATCCATGTTTGGTGATGTTTTACTGATGTTGTTTGGCATGCGTCTACTCAACCTCACCTCAAACCCCCTGTTGTCTTCATTGTACTGGACCACATCCATGAAGCTGCCAGCCAGCATTTCCAGGAAGTAGGCAGAGTCCATCTCTGTCTGGATCTGCAGTTTGGAACACAAGCTGGAGGGGAAGAGGAGGAAGACAGAAGAGAGGAAGCAGAGGAATAGGGAGGGAGATGAAGAAGAAAAGTGAAGTAGGAGGGGGAATTGGGGGACAGTGGGGAAGACAGACAGGAAAATGGGTGCAAAGTTAGACCAAAGCTTGTTTTGGCAGTGGTACAGCGCATCTAGTAATATTTTCTCTTTTCCTGTGTTCTCAGGAAATACAACCTCTGGCCATTTTAATAAAAGTAGAAAACTAGCCACCAGCAAGTGTGTAGAGCTTCTTATGTATGATAACCAGCTACACAAAGCAGTAGCACTTCTTTAGAGGATGTGTTGAACATTGCATGTGGATAGATTGTGTTGACCTCTATTCAAAAAGTTACAACTTATCCCTCAGAATACAGAATAACAAACTTTATTAGTTATGTTAGTGGCGTGGCTCTAGGGACAACAATGCCTGTCAGTCAGTCTACCACTTTGGTCTAAACTAAAATATCTCAACAAATATTGGATAGATTGCCATAAACATTTGCACAGATATTCATGGTCCCATAAGGATTAATCCTACAGACTTTGGTGATCCCCTGACTTTTCCAGTAGCGCCACGATGAGGTTAACATTTTAGTATTTTAGTGAAATGTCTTGACAACTATTGGATGGATTGCATTGGACTTTGGTACAGACATACATGATTTCCAGACAATGGGAGGACGAATGAATAACTTAGTAGGATGACTGTAGACTTATAGTCTTAGTTTGATTACAAGAAGTCAGTCTGAATAGCTGATTTTACTTCTTAAAGGAACATTGATTATGTTAATACACATATGCCGATGAGAGTCATCTGTCAAATTTACGGTAATGAGGTGCAATGTCCTGAAAGAACAGTGTTTGTTATACTTTCCTGAAGTGTGGGTGTGTAGATATAGGTACACACGTGTCTGTGGAAGAAGATTGAGGTGGTAAAATTACAGTTTCCTTTACTGTCAGACCTTTACTCTGGTGAATTTAGGTAACATGTTGACGTCGTGACATGCTGATTTTAGAAACTGTGTGTGTGTGTGTGTGTGTGTGTGTGTGTGTGTGAGTGTGAGAAGATACTCCCGTTATGATGAAATTGTGACGCAAGTATTGTATCCTCTGAGGCATTGTGGTTTGGAAGCTGGACAAGCCTCCAAACCACCTTTGTGACCTTTTTGTCTGCATGAGGACATGTCTGCATGATCCGCAAGAAGCTAAAATATAAAGGATGTCCAATGTGGTCAGGGCATTGAAGTCAAGTAAAGGCTTTAGTGTGTCTCAATGACTGTATTATTTCAGGGAGACTAACTGCACCATTATAATAGCCATTTAAGCCTGTTTATTCATCATGTTGACTGACCATACAGTCACTATAACAACGTAAAATAAGCAAATACAGTATAAAACAACACCAGAGACAGCCATAATGACTGCAGACGTAGAACAAGCATGCTAAGAATTACATCATGCTTAAAACTGAAAAGAGAAAATGAAGAAGAAAATAATGTAAAAAAGGGGCTGAGAAATAATGTGCCAATACAAATAAATGCTGAAGGAAGACAGCTTTAAAAGGACCCATATTGTAAAAGTGAGATATCCATTATGTTTTATTATAAAGCAGGTCGAGGTGCTATGTCACTATGTCAGGTTTTGATGTCACAACTATACTTTATATAGGCAACGTGCCGCTACAGTGCAGAGATGCCAAGAGCGCAGATGCGGAAGACCCAGAAATGCTGACCAATCAGAGCAGGCTGCACTAAAATGGAGCATTTCAGACAGAGGCTGAGAAAATGAATTGTGTTTTTTGAACAGTAAAGCATGTAAATGTTCTAGTGGAAACCCCCAAAAAGCATGAACCTCAAAATGAGCATAATATGAGACCTCTTAGTTATGTTCACTATTTCCATTTGAATTGTATCCTTGTCAGGGTGTAAAAGCCTTTGAAACGACAATTAAAACATGTGACACTAAAGCTATCAATTGAAATCTTAGACCACAGTATTAATAATATGAATAATGAACTAAATTAATAATTAATAACAGTGTGTATGATTAAAATATGTAGTTTGGTTTACAGGCTTGCCATAGACAACCAGTGCAGTGACCAATTCTAAAATAAACAGATGTAAATCAAGTGGATCACATCCTTGTCTTCCTCTCTGGAGCAGGTCCGACATTCCAGAGTCCCTGGCTCAGTCCAAAAAGGCTTGAGGGACACTCATGAAGCTGTAACAGGACCTGACTCAAACCAGGAACCAAGACAACCCTCGCTGCTCTTTGAACCTCTCACATAGCTCCCGGTATCACTACAGTTCTTCAACTGATGCTATAACTGTTCACATCTAATTGTGCTGTGTCACACACAGCACTGCTCACTTGTCTGAACATTAGCATATTTAAATGAATAATTAAAGATTTGGGGAAATTCTTTCTTGCCGAAAGTGAGATAAGACTATTGATACTACTTTCAAGCCTGTACGGTGAATATGCCAGTTAACTTAGTTTAGCATAAAGACTGGAATCAGGGGGAAACAACTAGCCTGGCTCTTGGCTAAAATAGAGTGACAATGTATAACACACTGAAAGTTCATCAAAATGCAATGAGTTTTGCCAATTTAGCGGTGTGTTTTCCTCCTCAGTTACACAGATATCATGATGGCTGTCTTAGCATCACATACTGTATTGTAGAATAATTTAGTTATTTTGGAATTCCCACCTTCATCCTTTACCAGATGATCAAAGAGAAATGATTGTACATGGTTGGCTGGTTAGCTGATGGAGGGTACATTTTGTCTTCCAGATCTTATAGGATGTCGTACGTACATCACCCAAGGCCTTGGTCTGCTCAAACTTTGCAATTCTTTGTAAATGACAGGATAGAGAAGGTATAGGTTACAGAAAGTTAGACACTGTACTTGAAGTCTTTGGTGATGTTGTCATAGGTCTTGGGGTCCTTCAGGCGCTCCACAAGGGTACTTGAAGCCTTTTTTACCAACAAGGGGCACTCTGCGTTCTCTGAGGCCAGCGAACGCCACACAACCTCCAAGTACTCTGGCAAAACATAAAGACAGAGGGAGGGGTGGACACTTAAACCTTGGCTGCTATAAAAAAAGACCACAATAATACACCCTGGTTAAACATACAGGACTATTTTGAGGCACTGCAAAAGCACCAATTCATCTTCAAAAGAATGTATGATCCCAGTTCTAGTCAAGTGCTCGCAAAAGTATCTATTTAAAAGGTTTCGGTGAGGTTTAAAGTGAAATGATGAGTCTCAACCAAAGTGAATTTTACAGTTTATGAAACTCTAAAAGCAGTCTCTCAAAAGAGAAACTCCACATTACAAAATCTTGGAATAATTCCACCTGGAGTGAAAGCCAACCTCTTACTGGTAATAATGCTGACTAACTGCAGTGCTGTTTTGGGAAATAATAACTTTGGGTGGGGAAAAGATACCGGACGTCAGTAGTACACCACATTCACTATTCTCTGAGTTTTGTCTTGGATATTGTTCACAGTCAAAGAGAATGTGGCCTGAATGTGTGTGATAATGTCTTGAAGATAGCAGTGGTGTGTGGGTGGAACGGTACAGATCCATGCTCAAAGCTACTCTGACCTGAATTCCCGCCTGCAGCCTTCCGGAGGAAAACAACGGGCTCAGCCAAACACAACACAACCACAGACAGAAAGTGAAAATCTTCTCTTCTTTGATCTGTCTGGGACTCTTACTTCCAAGACAATGAACAAAACTGGAAAATTGTAGTACATTTCAAGTGAACGCTTGAGATTTAACACATCTCTACAGAGATGGACAGGAGCACATTGTAGGGATTGTAGGCAAAATCTATTTAAAAGAGGAACTTTTCTTTAAATAACGGTTGTTTAGTGCATTATGTAAAGCTGAATGAAATAGTGAAGCATATGAATAAACAATCTCAAGTCCCCTTTATGGGTGTAGTTTATTTCCTGACAGCAAGTCTAACTTAAATTGTTCAGATAGAGTTTAGCATAAAACTGTGATTATCCAAAAAGGTATGGTATCTTTATGAGATAAGAAAGATTATGAAAAAAATATGGTGTGTGTGTGTGTGTGTGTGTGTGTGTGTGTGTGTGTGTGTGTGTGTGTTGTCATATCATGCAATGTCTATACCTGGGAAGTTAACAGTAGCATAAACAGGTGCACTTGTGGCCACAGAGGCATGGACCAGGTGAGGATACTTCAGCCTAAACCAAGCAGCGAGAGATCCTGGGTACGACCCACCAAAGGCCACCCACTTGCGGTTGGTTAGTCCTCGGGTCTCTGCCATCACAGTACGGAAGTGTGCCAGGTCAGCCAACGCCTGACGACTACTGAGGAAACGCAGGCTGTCTGTGCTGAGGTCACTAAATGGAGAAAAGAGGAAAGCTTAAATAAAATTGTAATTTGCGTAAGTATCTACAGTAAATCCATCATTCAGCCTATACAATACTGCCCATAGGCAGGACTGACTTTTGAATGCAGGGCTGCCATCTAGTGGTACAACAACTACACCAGCATCAGCTGCTGTGCACACCAAACACATGAAGCTGTTTGCACAATGGATTTTTGTCCTTTTGTTGATCCCACAGTATTGTTAGACCAGAGTTGCTGAAAGCTCTAAACCTGCTGTGAACACATGTTGAGGGTGATGGTAAAAGCCTTTGGTAGGGTCATACTGTAAAGTGATACTTCCTCAATCCCCACTGGGAAACTATTTGTTCATTGTACAGTAGGTGACAACACTACAGCGTGACGAATCAAACTGCCAGGGTAAGGAAGCCGACACCTATCTGTTGTCTTAAAAGCAACCTTTCTGAAAGTATTGTTGTCACCTGCCTTCCCAGACAAACCAAAGACGTAAAAGCTAGAGAGTTTGAATAAACAGATATAAAAAGACTTGGAGTGACTTGGAGTGACTTGGAGTGACCCCCCCCCATACAAAGTCAAGAATTTAATCAGCAAGGTCAAACATACATGGTCGGGTGACTCTTGCCATAGAAGCGATGTTCCAGCATCAAGCAAAGAGCTCCTACTTTCTTGGCATAGGTGAGCCAGGTGCCGTACTGCATCCAGGCTGGATTGGCCGGGCCCTCTCCACCTATCATCAGAAATACTGGACCACCCGGCTTGTAGTAGGTCTCATTTACAAAGTACCTCTGAGGGAAAGAAAAAGAAAGTTTTTCAGAGTGGAAAAAGGTATTCATCAGTTTGTCTGAAATCTTTAATTAGAATTTTGACAGATGGACAGGTGCACATTGATACACTTGTCTACTATTGGAAGGGATCATACTCTGACTACATTTACAATGCTTTATCCTAATTTAAGCCCATGGGAAAGCAATGACTAGCTTGATCTGATCACCTAGGGTTTTTTTTCCAAAATATATTCCAACCCTTGTAAGGATACACATATACAACATATAAGCAGACTTACTTGCTTCCACTCTCTGCTGTCTGCCCCATTGAAGTGATCCAGTTTCTGAGTGAACCACTGCTCCTCAGACACAGCCCTCTGGCTGGTATCCTGCACTTGATTAAACTTCCTGAACCCCTTATACTGTCCCTCTCCAACAACAACCAAAGAAAACAATAAAAATAAGGTTACGTTACACAGCAACTCACACCTTTCGAGAGCCATGTTCATTTAATATAAACAGGGAAGCAGTCAGGGGCATGTGATTTAGTTCCATGTGGTCATATGACCAGTTCTTCTGCTACTTTAAATGACTCGCAAAACATGGGAGATAAGCATTCGTATTTCCATGTACCACTTGCAGGACATTCTCACCATATGTGTTTATGTTTTTTAAGTGAACGTGGTTGATTTCTATTATTAGTATGTATTCAGTTGAAAAGCTTAAAAATTGATCGACACAATTTGTGTTGTGTCTATGAGACACTACAACGTGTTGTAAAATGTGGCCCTAAATGTATCACCCAAAACTGGAATGCGTAAATAGCAACTGTATTGTATTTTTCTTGGGGTATTTGAACGGTTTTGAAAATAAAACGGAAAATGTATTTTATTTTAATCATAGATGTAACGTGAAGGTGTTATCGAAGTTCCCGAGTTTTGCAGGACTTGAAATACCCACATCCAACGATTTTAAATCTCCACCAGCAGGGGCGGTAAAGTGAAATCACAACACACTTTCTGTACTGACGAAGAAGCGGTCCGGTCACATCAGTCCTCCTCAGTTCCGTTTGGTAGCCGATAGTTCATAGAGCCGCAACTATGGAGGAGGCAAAAAATAAAGAGAATAAGCAGACCGAAAAGACCGATGAGAAGGAGAAGGGAAAGGAAAAGGGGCAGCAGTCCTCCGGGAAGGACAAGGAGAAGAAAGAGGAGCAAGAATTGGTAAGTTGGGGGGTGTTTTGATCATTCAAATGTGTGCTAACTAACGTTACAGGAGCCAGAGGTATTATTTTGCCTTAGTCACTGCTGCTTTGACAACATGGTTGAGCAGGCCGAAGTCATTGCCACTTATTAGATAACTGAGAGGTTATCATTAACTGTACAGTAATGTATCATATAAAGCACCCTTACTTTGATTTGTTAGAATTTCGCGGTCCGTGAAAGTCGTATAGCTAGATGAACTCGACCAGTTAGCTAACTTTAGCCTAGCCCAACTCAGCCGGTAAGCTAACATTAGCTTGCTAACGTTAGTTGTTATCGCTGCCGTCTGTACTGTCATCAATGTTAGCTAGCATGTTCAACTAGCCAGGTTTAACATTGGGTAATGTACTGTATGACACAGCAGCTAACGTGAAGTCGAATAAAATCTTACACCACGTAATTTAATTAAATCTGCATCAACCTAACGTTATATGTTACAACCATAGACTGTCTATAGTTACAATATTTTTTTTTCTTCTTTTATTTTAAACAAGTGCAATGAGAAATAACAAAGTAGACCTAGCTAGCTATATAACGGGGCTCAAGTGGTAACGTTAAACTATATCAAGAAAAAAATAAAAAAGGATTCAGCCGTTCAGGCAATTAACGTTAAACCATTTACGCTACATCGAGTCTTTAAGGCGTTGGGGTTTGTAGAGTATTGAATAGTTTGTCTTGTTGCTTTTCATTCAGAAAAACTCCATTCCAAAACCCCAACAATATTTACGTTTGATAAACAACTGGCCTCCTACCTGTTTGCTCAATAATGACTACTAGTACTGGCTTTTATTCTTGCCAATAGAAAACCTTAGCCTCTTTAATTGACGAATCACAATCTAGCTTTATGTCAAACAGGCATATTGCAAACAATATTTATTATTCTGAATGTATTAATGGAAATAGGTTTATGCTGTTTTTAGATTTTTTTTTTTTTTTTTTTTTTTTTTTTTAGGCCTTCGATTCCTTGGAACACAAATGTATTTATTAATAACTTTACAACAGACTGATTTGTCAGTGTAACGTTAGCTTGTAGTCGTCTTTCTCAGTTAGCCAGTGGTAAGTGTCATTGGTCAGATTATTTTGTTCCGGTTAGTGGAAAGCCATGTGAAATTTAGTGAAAACATGGGAATTTGTTGCTGTCTTGTTCATGCATTGTGTAGCATTCTGACATCATGCAACTACAAGGTCACAGTGTTACCAAGTTCATTTTTCATCATTATTTGTCCCTATGGGTTTAACAGCAAATATTCAAAAACATTACAACGTGCTATACTGCTAGGCAGCAACAGCATTATTCAGGTAGTTGGCAATGCAAGGTGTTGATGCACAGTTTCAAGAAGGCAACATAAAGTAAATAAACATCACTGTTATTACATTATTAGTCTTGCTTTGCCAGATCCTCCTCCATACCGCGCTGAAGGAGAGTCTGGCTACTCCACATAGCATTTGGGGGTGGGAGGAAAACGTGCTCTGGTTTAATGGCATTTCTTTAAACCAATCAGAATCGTCACGGTTAAGCTCGCGCTAAGCTCCGCACAGAGCCGCTGCAAAATACTTGTGCAAAAGAAAACTCAGATTGGACAGATAGTCTAGCTAGCTGTCTCAATTTACCCTCCAGAGATCTAAGGAGCAGTCAAAAATAGTCCTCATTAATCCACCGAATTCCAATACAAAGAAAGCAGAAGGAAATGGAAAATACATGCATCCAGCGGAATTTCCTGTGGCACCGGAGCAATTCCGGAAGTGTAACATCAAGGATATATACTATTACATTATCAACTAAAATCTAAGGCCATCCCTCTCCAACATGAGGCCAAAGGCAGCAGTGGCAAATAAGTCTGTGTATTAAAATTAATAACAGATAATGTTATTCTCTTCACTACTTCTCAGTCAGAGGAAGACAAACAGTTACAAGAGGACCTGGAGATGATGGTGGAGAGATTGAGTGTAAGTATTATTAATTTTTTTTTTTAATGACTCTAGTGTGTCAGGGTGTAAAAGCCCTTACAAGGCAAAAACCTCACATTTTCTTTACATTGGCAGGAGAAGAACACAGAGCTGTACCGTCCTGCATTGGAAGAGCTGCGCAGACTAATCCGCTCCTCAACCACCTCCATGACCTCAGTACCCAAGCCCCTCAAATTCCTGCGCCCACACTATGGCAAGCTCAAAGAGATCTATGAGGGCATGGCTGCTGGAGAGAACAAGGTAAGGCCCTACTGTGATGCTGGAAAATGTATAAATTCATGCTTTTTTGGACAACTTTTCAGTGGACTCACCATATGAAAAATAGTGCACAATTCTTTTGAGCACAAAGAATGCACAGGAATATGTATGGCAATCTTGACGCCAAAGTAGTTTGAAACAAATATAGTTTAAAGGCTAGTGCAGATATATGAAGTGACGCTATAAATGGCTGAAATTCTTCTGGCATTCCATATTTGATCTATTTAATCTTCAAATTCTTTTCTCAATTTGTTGATTACTTGTTTGGTCTGTAAAACTACAACTGTAAAAATAGATATTAACATTTCCCCTGAGTATATTACAATGTGAGACTAAGAAAAGCTAAAAATCTTCACATTTGAGAAGCTGGAGCCATCAAATGTTTGGCATCCTTGAAATTTGACCTAAACAATTAATTGAGGATCAAAATAGTTGCCCATTAATGTTCTGACGATCACATATCGGTTCATTGACTAATCGTTGCAGTCTTGTCTAAAGACCTTAAGTTCAAACTGTAGATGGTGTTTGTGTTGGCAGCGTTTCTGTGCGGATGTGGTGTCAGTGCTGGCCATGACCATGAGTGGCGAGAGGGAGTGTCTGAAGTACCGTCTGCTAGGCTCCCAGGAAGAGCTGGCCTCCTGGGGACATGAATATGTCAGGTAAGACAAGACTCTGCATCATCAGCCAATGCATGTAATGCTCTTGTGGTTATTGGAGAAGCTGCATTGTAAACGGAGGAAATGCAGAGATTCTTCGATGATAGTTGTTTCTTATGAGGTTTGGTTCGATGTCAAATCGTTAGAAAAACAAGAAAAATGGGTGATGTTGATTGCTATTCAGTCCTTTTTTTTAAATTTTTTTTTATTATTTTTTTTTAACAAAATGACAGTTCAATTTACCAATCATAATGATAGTTAATACCCATCAAGCTTGGAATATGGACAAAAAAAAGTGTTTCAGCTTTTTCATAAAGAAAAATGAAAGAAGCTTATGAGAAAACTAGGGGGACAGAAGAGCTTAGGCTCTATTAATCCTCTTGTTAATCATGTCATGACAAATTGTATGGTTTGGAAAAAGAGACTGATGCCATTTCTCCACCGACTATCAGTGTTGCCATGAGACACATTGTGTGTGGAGTATGGGATAACAGTCACTCTATGAATAAGGAAATTATGAAGTGCATGGCTGATGTTAGAGAAAGCATTTATACAAGAACTTGGCAGATGTATTGAAAACCGCAAATCTTAATGTATTTGGACACCTTCTTCTGTGTCTGCTAATTGCTTCATTCAAAAATTACACTTCCTCTCTGTCTGTTGTCTTCCAGGCACCTGGCTGGTGAGGTAGCTAAAGAGTGGCAGGAGGTGGAGGAGAATGACAAGACGCAGCAAGAGACGCTGCTGAAACTAGTGAAGGAGATTGTGCCCTACAACATGGCCCACAATGCTGAACATGAGGCGTGCGACCTGCTGATGGAGATTGAGAGGCTGGACATGCTGGAGGACTACATCGATGAAAATGCCTACGGAAAAGTCTGCCTGTACCTCACTAGGTATGTTCAGGTTTCACACTTTGCTTAGAAAACACAAACCCTGTTTATTAGCATGTAGTATACATTTAAAAAATAGGACTGGTTGACTTTTGAAATATGCCCATTTCATCTCCTAACTGTCTGCACCCCTCCTCTAGCTGTGTGAGTTACGTTCCTGAGCCAGAAAACTCAGCGCTGCTGAGATGTGCCCTGAACATCTTCAGGAAGTTCAACCGTTACCCAGAGGCCCTGCGCCTGGCCCTGATGCTCAACGACGTGGAGCTAGTAGAAAACATCTTCACATCCTGCAAAGACATGTGAGCACCATACAAAGCACTATTCCTAGAGCACTAAAGATGGTCATGGTAATGATAAAAGGTATTAACCCATCAAGGTGGATGAGCACAGCAATGTGTAAAGGATCAGTTCCAAATTCTTAAAATTTGTCTTTGTGTTTGACCCTGTACTGTTCCTGTACTATTTTTGTTATAGTTAGGTTGACCCTTCTCATATGTGCTCTCCTTGTAATGTAAAGCCCACTGTGTCATAGTGGGTGGTGTATGAAAAACAACCTCCTATTTACCATGCAGAGTTATCCAGAAGCAGATGGCCTTCATGCTGGGTCGCCATGGCATGTTCCTGGAGCTCAATGAGGACGTAGAAGACTACGAGGACTTGACAGAAATCATGTCCAACGTGCAGCTCAACAGCAACTTCCTGGCCCTGGCCAGAGAGGTAAGACAAAGGAGGAGGGAAGACAAAATTAATGTAATTTGAGATAGAGGAAAAACAGGACAAGGGAGGCTAAACTTCTAAGGATACTTTGACAGTTTTTAACCAGCTTTGTATCATAACAATGTTGGTAGTTTGTGTAAAGTATGGGAAACCTCCCTCCATCTTGCCAGCGCCTAGATCTTTGTGCACATCTACCTGCTCAAAAACGCATTTTGCGTCATCCGCTGGCTCGAGGGCTCCAACTACAGATTGCACTTCCGCATACAGACAAACTTGGATTAAACCGTTAAACTAGACAGTGCTGATCAAATATAAACCAAGATTATGTTACTGTATTGCCTATTTCTCGCCTAAAATGTTTTCAGAAACATATTTTAGTGCACTGTTTGGCAATAACACGAGAGTTTGTGAACAGGAAGTGGGTGCCGTACTCTTCCTGTATTGCGAAAAACAAAGCCTTAAAAAAACATGGATGAAACAGTAAAACTAGGCAGCGCCGATCAAATATGAACCAAGGTTTTGTTACTGCATTGCCTATTTCTCGCCTACAATGTTTTTAGACACATTTTTAGCTTACTTTAACTGTAATACAAGATTGTTTGATACCAGCTGGCCACCATATTGCTTTCTGTGATGTGCTCGCGTCACACATCGTAATAATCCTGAATAATGGTTCATAAATGTGGGATTATAACCTAAACTCAACGTCATGATGCCTCAACACATTTCACCTTCATTAATAACACACTCATCTTGTCCTCCCCAGCTGGACATCATGGAACCCAAAGTCCCAGATGACATCTACAAAACACACCTGGAAAACAACAGTGAGTCCATATCTGCAGGTTTTGTGTGTGTGTTCAGTTAGGTACGGTATTGGTGGCAGAGACATACTGTAACTCATTTCAAATCGGTCAGGGCATGGGATAAAGTAAAATAAGGTTGCTGCTGTATTTGTGATTTACTGGCCACTGTGCCAAATAAACTCAATGATTTTTGTGTATTGGTTGTTCATTGATTGGCTTTTTGACCTTTGTGCTGTATGTGACAGGGTTTGGAGGCAGTGGCTCACAGGTTGACTCCGCTCGTATGAACTTGGCCTCTTCCTTCGTGAATGGCTTTGTCAACGCAGCCTTTGGACAGGACAAGCTGCTCACGGACGACGGCAACAAATGGCTGTACAAGAACAAGGACCACGGTAAATGAAAACACACACCCACACAAATATTTGTGATTTCTGTATTCCAATGCATTTAATTTGATTGTTTGGTGACTAAAGATGACATAAATGTCCTCAGGTATGTTGAGTGCTGCAGCTTCCCTTGGTATGATCCTGCTGTGGGACGTGGATGGCGGTCTGACCCAGATAGACAAATATCTCTATTCCTCTGAGGACTACATCAAGGTAAACATCGGAAACTTTTTTATATACATACATACATACATACATACATACATACATACATACATACATACATACATACATACACTAATAATACTATATACTTTCTAATAGTGATCTGGTGGTCATATCACAACCTTTTCAGGATGAGGTACTACAAATGTCATTTAGGGCTGGGATGGTATGGATTTTTTCTTACCGCGGTTGAAAAGCAAGAAATTCCCGCGGTATACCGCAACCCCCTTACGAGAGTAGCGTAAGTTAGAGCGAGAATGGCAGGGTGCCTTAAGTGAGTGACGTCAGTGCCCGTGTGGTTGCGCAAGGAGAGCGAGCGGTAACGGAGAGCAGCGTATGAGTGCCGCTGTGAGGAAAAGAGAGAGGGAAAAGAGTTAATGTAAAGTGAGTTAAAAGTGAACAATAAAACAACAAGCTAAAGCTTCTCAAGACACGGTGGCTTTATCTATTGTCAATACTGCCAGTAAAGCGAATGGCGTTACCCCCGAAAAAACATTGGCTTAAACCTTACAACATGTTGCAGCCGTCTAGCAGCTAAGCAGACAGAGAGCCGAGAGGGCGACTCGGCAGTTCACTAACTTGTTGCTCTCTACCAATATATAAGTCGCTCTGTTTTAGGCTACGAAACGTGCATGCAGGCTGAAATTCAACCGTGCCGTTTTATCGGGATAAAGCTATAAACAGAAGGAAACTCTGCTAGCTGCTAGGCTAATGTACAATGGTAAACACTGCAGCTGTAACGTTAATGTGTCTACCTCAGCTGAGAACGGAGAAATGTCATGACATTTCTCCGATACAAGACATTACACAGGTACTCTCGCATATCCTAATAGTCAACACAAATGGAATGTTATACGTGTCATGGAACATTGCGCTCCCCAACTCGCGAAAGGTCGGATATGCTCCATCTTTTGATAAGTTTTGTTTAGAAAACCTTGAATCCATGTAAGACACAATGTCATCAGACACAATCCATGTCATTAGGATCAGTGAATCCATGTCATTGTCATTAGACACAACGTGCAGGCCAACGTTTTTTTGCGGTGATGACGGTGACGAGCTCAGACCCGCGGTAGGCGTCGCGTGACCGCGGTAACCGTCCCAGCCCTAATGTCATTTCCCCATCTTTAACTATTTGCACAGCTTTTTTTCTTCCTATCTTGGTACTTTCTTAATGAGATACTCTACATGCCATCAGTTCAAGAAAGGCACAACCACAAATAGATTTAAAGTTAATCCATTGGATTGACTAGATTGCAACTCTGTCAGGATTGCTTCCTTACGGAGTTTTGAATTTGACCTTCTAAACGTATATTATCTACTAACTATTATAATGTTTCTTAAGCTTATTCCCCAGGAGGAAGGACGATGAAAAGCAAGCATTTAAAGTGTCTTTCTTGTTCTTCTTTCACCTGCGTCGTCTCTCTCTGCAGTCTGGTGCCCTCCTGGCCTGTGGCATTGTCAACTCAGGTGTGAGGAATGAATGTGACCCGGCACTCGCCCTGCTCTCTGACTATGTCCTCCACAACAGCAACATCATGAGGATAGGAGCCATCTTTGGGTGAGGAGACTGTTCACATGTAGAAAGTTAAACATTAAAGCATACGTACACGGACATTTTCCAAATTATACAAGGAAAATGTATTCAGGGTCTTGGGGTACAGTGCTGTTTATGGCTTGTTAAGTTTTCTCTACTTATCTCTACCTATCTCTTTGGTGTGTTTTTTGTACTGCTGTTAACACTTGAATCTCTTCTCTGGCTATGTGTCTTGATCCTTGTCTTCTTGGTTTCAGACTGGGCCTGGCTTATGCTGGCTCCAACAGAGAAGACGTCCTTTCTCTGCTTCTCCCTGTCATGGGGGACTCCAAATCCAGCATGGAGGTATGGATGTGTGATTGGTGTAAGGGATCTTCTCACTCCACGTGTTTAGCAGTTTAGCAACGTGTGTGTGTGTGTATAATCTCTAGGTGGTTGGAGTGACGGCGCTGGCATGTGGTATGATCGCAGTAGGATCTTGTAACGGTGATGTGACCTCCACCATCGTCCAGACCATCATGGAGAAGAGCGAACTGGAGCTGAAGGACACATATGCCCGCTGGTTGCCTTTAGGCCTGGGACTCAACCACCTGGGTAAGCATGGACAGACTAACTACAATAATAACTAGACATTGTTCAAAACAGTGTGACAGAGGTGCAGCGGCAAAGCATTTTAAGGCGAACAAAACTAAGCAATATGCTGGGCTTAAAGTATTCCGGCACCGTGCCGGATCTCCGGCGTGCTGCCGTGAGGGGAAAAAAAAAAAATTGGGAACTTTCATGCCGTTTATTATTTTCCAGTCTATTGATTTGACCTACCAATCATATGAGAGGAACGCAGCTCTAACTAACGCAGGGCTGAAGTACTCAGGCCTGGTGCCTGATTTCTGGCGTTTGACTATTTTAGAAAAATAAATAAATTAAAAAGTCCACATGGGATTTCTTTTGATGCCCTGGATTTAACCAATCATCGAACTTCAACCTACCAATGAAACGAGTTCTAGCCTCTTCTTATATACAGTCTATGGTTCTAGCCAATCAGCTGCAAAGTAGGGCGGGTCTTTGCCGAAAAGCGAGAGTGCGGTGTGGTGGAGGCAAAGTTTATCAAACTTGGAGCATGTAGATACAGCTTTAGTTGAGAAAGGAGTTAAAAACAAATGGTGCTGGGCATGAATAGAGGACAAGAGGAAACTGGTGGAGACGGGAAGCTGTTTAGCACTTGGTGTCTCAAATTGAGGGAGCTGGGTGCTTCTGCAGCGTATGTTCAAAGAAGACCCTGTACGGCAGCAGCGGTAAGAAAGTGCTTGCTAGTCACAAAGCTTCGGTCCGTGCACTCTGTCATATGTTACCGGCAACGGCGGCTACCGCAACCGTTGCGACTGCGCCTTCACTGAGTCATCACTTTGTGATATAAACAATACGTGTGTGCATGTTCATAGCGGAACACGATTTGTCATTAACGATGGCCACTGTGTAAAAGTTATCTGAAGCCCAAACTGCCTTGACAAAGCTGTCTGTTTGGAATCAGCATGGCAGTTATTTAAACACAACGGCCTTGTCCCAGAGTTTAGACGTCTAGATATATGAAAAGCTATATAATGCAACATTTTTAATAAATGTACATGAAGCAACTAATATCAACATGGACAAAATCATGAATGTACTAATTCACTTTTTTGATGATGACCTGGCCAAAGTAACAACACATCTGTTTTGTTTTCACAATGATTCATTGTAGGATTATATTATCGCAAATGTATCCAAAACTTTCTGCTTCTTAAAAATTATGACTTTTATTATTGAGTAATGTAAGAAGGACTTTAACAGTGATTAATATGTGTATGTGTGACCACTTCTTCTAAACCTTTGTGTAGGCCATGATCTATTAAAAAGGCCAATTCCATTATCACTGTATATTTTCTTCCCTTCCCTTTTTAATATAGCAGCTGTAAGTATTCTGTTTGTGTTACTCACTTTCCATAGGTAAAGGAGAGGCGATTGAGACGACCCTGGCAGCTCTACAGGTTGTACCTGAACCTTTCCGCAGCTTTGCCAACACACTAGTGGATATCTGTGCATATGCAGGTCAGTCTCATAGTCCTGGGTTCCAGCCAATCCAAAGCTGTTTTGTTGTTTGCACTCATGCAGATATCCATCACTCAATCTTTGCGTTCATTCACTTCTGTATAAGCCAACCATATGTGGATCTACATATAGTGCAATGTCTGCAGATTTTAATCATCTTGAAATCTTCATAACTCGTTGTATAATCTGCATCCATCTCAGGTTCTGGTAATGTGCTGAAGGTGCAGCAGCTCCTCCATATCTGCAGTGAGCACTACGAGGCCAAGGAGAAGGAAAAAGAGGAGGACAAGGACAAGAAAGATAAGAAGGACAAAGACAAGAAGGAGACTGCTGCTGACATGGGCTCCCACCAGGTAAGGACTAACTTATTACTGATTATCCTCAATCATCAATGTTTTGCCAAATCTCTATTTAGTAGTTATTACTAGCTATGTTATGGATGATTGTGAGTTCTTGTTTGAATTGTTTATGTTTTCCTCTCAGGGTGTAGCTGTTCTTGGTATTGCCCTGATTGCCATGGGGGAGGAGATCGGGTCTGAAATGGCACTGCGAACATTTGGACATCTGGTCAGTAGCACTGCTCACTGTTGATTTTCTATTCTTGTTTTATTTTCCTTTACCTTAAGTGACTACGTTATTGTTCCCCCATCTCACCACCTCTCATTTCTTATTCTTTTTTTTCCGCTGAGTCTGTTTTAAAAAGAGACCTTTTCATCTGGTTGTCTTGACTTAACTGTACTGTCATATTTTCAGACTTCACCATCTGCTGCTTTTTTCCCATTCTTTTGATCCCCGTTACATCATCAGTACTTTTGATCCTGGTCCATATATTTTCTCTTCTCTCTATACTCTGTTATGGTCTGTCATTTTTTACTCTGTTCTAACTTATCCTGATGTCATAACTGAATCAGACTAAGATCATTGCATGAAGACTTCCTTTTTGTCATGTGTCAACTATGTATACTGCAAAGTAGGCAATTAAAATAATTAAAGCCAAATATTTGTTCCTTACTCTGTCGTATTGTCTCTGCATTCATATCATCAGCTGCGTTATGGTGAGCCCACCCTGAGGCGAGCGGTGCCACTAGCCCTGGCTCTCATTTCCGTGTCCAACCCTCGTTTGAACATCTTGGACACCCTCAGCAAGTTTTCCCACGATGCCGACCCCGAGGTGTCCCACAACTCCATCTTCGCCATGGGCATGGTGGGCAGCGGTAAGTCGGGTTATAGGCATTACATAGAATAATGTTAACTGTATGTTAATGGCTGCGACAATACTAAACACGTGTAATTTTTGTCTTTAGGGCTTTGATGCACAGTTGCCTATTTTTAACCAGGAATAAATAGCTAATGTAATAGGTAACGGTACCAATATTAGTATCATGACTTGCATATATGTGTTTTGTTGTATTAAATAAAATTGACAAAACTAAGAAATGTGATGGAAAAATTTTAAATATCAAATTAAACGCAATAAATTAAGCTTATACTATTTAATAACAAATAAGCACCCACTCACCAAAAACCTTAAAATCAAAGTGGGTAAAAAAAGTATTTTGAGTACAAACGATAAGATGCTGTTACAGATCCCACTGGCGTTTTTCACTAGAAATATTGAATATAATGCATTGAATACTTGAAGGTCTATTGTCATTTTGGATAAGGCACAATGCCGCCTCTTCTTAGAGTGCCTCTAGTGTTGACTTCCTCAACATATTTAACAGGCTCTTCATTTTTTCCATTTCCTCAGGCACAAATAACGCCCGTCTGGCTGCCATGCTACGGCAGCTGGCACAGTATCACGCCAAAGACCCTAACAATCTCTTCATGGTCCGACTGGCTCAGGTGGGTGGTAACACGAAAGGCACTCTGTACCAGACACAAGTGTTCTTTGCGGAACGAGTGTTTGTACAAGTGGCTATTGACTGCTCTTTGTGCCTCCACAGGGTCTGACTCACCTGGGCAAAGGCACACTGACACTCTGTCCCTACCATAGCGACAGGCAGCTGATGAGTCAGGTTGCCGTGGCTGGACTGCTCACCGTGCTGGTTTCCTTCCTTGACGTCAAGAACAGTTAGTGTATTCTCTTCTGCTGCTTTTGCATCAATTTTCTGCTTCCACACATGCTTAACATTGTCCATTTCTGTTTTAGAATTTGAAGGTTGTATCCCATCAGTGATTCCCCTGTGTTAACATTCCCCTTGGTGTTCACTGTGTGCATTACAGTAATCCTGGGGAAATCTCACTACATTCTCTACGGCCTGGTCGCTGCCATGCAGCCACGTATGCTGGTCACCTTCGATGAGGAGCTACGACCACTGCCTGTGTCTGTCAGAGTTGGACAGGTGAAGCCTAGGAAAATTAGTATTGGACAGACTTTTGTAGAAAGTTTGCCATTCAAACTTTATTGACTTAGTTTGACATTTTGGGACATATGCTTATTTTCTATCTTGCTAAGAATGAGATGAGAAGAGAGATACCAGTCTCAAGTCTGGCCATTAAATGTGAAGCTGGAGCCAGCTGCCAGTTAGCTAACATTCTCCTGGCTGTAGCTTCATATTTAACAGATAAATAAGCGTATCAGTCTTATGTAATTCGCCAGAGGACACTGAATAAGCGTATTTCCCAAAATGTAGAACTATTCTTCTAAGTGAGAATGTTGGAGTGGAGACAACATCCAATGCTAGACCTATTCAGCCAAAATAAATATTTTATTTAGAACTTATGGATAAGTTATGGAATTTTATCAGCAACCAAAATCCAAGAATTCTGGTTTTAGGCTGTTTAACATGATTGTTGATCTTTGTGTGTTTTGTCTACAGGCTGTGGATGTCGTGGGCCAGGCAGGCAAGCCAAAGGCCATCACAGGTTTCCAGACCCACACCACACCAGTGTTGCTGGCTCATGGAGAGAGGGCTGAGCTGGCAACAGAGGAGTACCTACCTGTCACCCCCATTCTGGAGGGCTTTGTTATCCTCCGCAAGAACCCCAACTATGAAACCTAGACCCTCATTCTCACTGGCCTCTCCCTCTGTTTGTAAGGGTAGCCCTCCATGGCTCTTGTCAGTTGTTATATTTAGTTGTTTACTGCATGGCTGAAAAGAGCAAGGCAGGTCTATCCTTCTTCCTTGCTGTGTCTTCTCACTGTTGTCTGTGGCCCAGCTCCAGCAGTCATAAAAAATGGATGCTTGGGGTCTGGTTAATTGGACTGGGATGACACAGGGGGAGGGGTGAAACTGGGACCTCATCCACTCTACATTGATGGTTTCCTCATTGCCCTAATTTTGTTCCACCTCTCCCATGTGTACTGAAACAACTGTTTGACTGACCCAGGGCCAGTTCAAAGTGGGAACTGTTCACCACTCTCCTGTATATGTCATCAGTTAATGAATAACCGCTGCTCAGTACACATCAGTGCTTCAAATGTTTTTCTTTTCCCCACTACTTACATCCTCAGTCATCTTTTGTAATTAGAGCATTTAAAAGTATGTACGTTTTGCTTCTGTTTTTATTTTTATTCTTTTTGGTTTTGTTACAGTACTGTAAAAGGTTGAATCAAAAATAAAACTGAGATCCACATGTTGGAAATGTGATGGTTGTGTGTTGAATTAGGTCAAAAGTATGTCACACCTGGCTTTTTATAATTTGCTTAAACTCGCAGAGTGCTGTTATTCAAGGAAAGCAGCGTGCAGGTTCTACATAGGGAGAAGCCGTTTAGTCATTATCAGCGCTACCTAGGGCTATGAAAAGTTGTATTTACTACACATGTATACATATTCTACATACAAATATAAACACCTGCAGTAATTGCAGCAGTGGTTTAGAATTGCAGATTTACATCAATGTCACCTATAAGGAACAAAAGTGATAGCTTTGTGTTTCTGTGATTTCTACTATATACCTGTTGAAATAAGTTATAAAAAAAAAAAAAGTAAGATGGTAACCACTAACTTCCAGTGGATTTGAATGCTCAAACAACTGTAATTAGGCTTTATAAGTATTTTTTAAATATGCGTTTCTCTTTCTAAACCTCTAAGCAGCAGGTATAACACGTCTCTGGCCTCTGCATCCCTCTTCTGGGCCTGCTTTCAAGTGTATGACAATACGCACAGTTTCCTTGGTCTTTCATGTCACTGAGTTCAGTTTACCCTGAAAGACATTTGCAAAATTTTAATAAGGGTTTTGTTTTTGAAGATGTATTGTTGACACAATTGCATGGTTGTTTTATGAGGCAATTTAAATCCTATATCCTGATATCCTGCACTGGCTGTGCTAACCATTTCATTTACAGACTTGTCCCATGAACAATGCCTGAGAAGTGTTTTTGCTTTAGTCCAGATTTATCCCATGAAAATATTTTAAAATCAATTATCTAAATGCTCTTTGCAGAGCAATTATTTAGCTTATGATAATGGAACCTATTTATAACCTAATGCATGTTGTGCAAAGATGTAGAGATAATTTAAGTGAAATTAAACACTTCTTATTTTTATCTGTGTTAAAAACTGGAATTTAACTGTATTTTAAGAAAAAAGGTTAATGTCTTATGGGTACTATTAAAATATCAAAACGCCTCGAAGCAGGTTATTCACATGCAAACACAATAAAGATAACACGGGCGAAAAAAGATATGAAAATCTTTACAGCTGAGAACATGATTACTGGGAAAGTTTCTTTTTCTTCACATTTCGTCTTGTGAATGTAGAATTTTCCAAATAAAATAATGAGTTAGTATCTCAAAACAATGGGAAACTTTCTCAAAATAATGCAGTTTTTCCCCAAAATATATTAAGTCATTATCGTGAGATACTAAGTCATTATTTTGAGATAGTTTCTCATATTGAGACTCTAATTCATTATTTTTGAAATACTAACTCATTAGTTTAAGATACAAAGACATTATTTTTGAGATACTAAGTCATTTTCTTTTTAGATACTATCATTATTTCTGAGATACTATCATTATTGTGAGATAATACATAATTATTTTTGAGATACTATAACTCATTATTTCGAGATACTAACTAATAGTAATGACTTAACTTAACGGAATTGTGTTTCCATATATGTAATTTCCTACTGGGAAAGTTTCACGTGATGGGATTTTGCCGGAATTACCTAGCTACCGGCTTCCGGAAAGGTTTTCCGTCCGTCCGGCTCTGCGGACTCAAGGAGAGAAAGGTAACGCCACAGTCCTGAGCTAAATTGATTATTAAAATGCTCAAATTTTCAGATAGGTGTCAAGTCGCTATTTTATAGAGACTATGAAAGGACAGTCAAATCTACGTTTTGCCTTTTAGTGTGGAGATTTACCTAGCTGTGTTGACTTTCTTCAGTGGTTTCTGCTGACTGGTGTTCCTGCTGTGTTTTCAGGGATTAGCTAGCTAGCTAGTTTCTAGCATTCAATGCTAATGCGACGTGGGTGTTCTTTCTTCACTTTAGCTAACGTTAGTCCAGCTAGCAAGCTAACATTACGATAGACAGCCAAGATGAGTCCGTACTCGTGGGAAGTTAAGAAATAGTTTATATTGTGTGTGTGTAATATACATAGACAGTAAGGTAATATATTTTATTTGATAAGCGACACATAGACTGTCGCATCACAATGTTGTTATTTTCGCCGGTCAACGTAATTTCTGCTGCTAGCTATCCAACATTTTGCTAGCTAGCTAGACAGTGGCTTTATAGGTAGCAGTAGGTTAAATCACTCTATTTGTGTCGAAGCCGTGTTTTGCCCTGGTACCAGCCTCCTAGCAGAAAGGGATGGGGGTTGTGTAACGTTACTCAAATTTGCCAGATTGGTTGCATATAAAGATATGTCTGTTGACAGTTGTGATTGTAAATAACATGCACACTGATAACTTGATACCTGAAACCATATGATGGCAATGCAACGTTGATGCCAGCAAACTGAAACCATTTCTGTCAGGCGGTAAAGTATTACAGTTGGTTAAAATATCTGGTTATGCCTGTTCATGCAGCATGGTTTCTGTTTATGAGTCAAACAAACGTTACTCCTCTCGTTCTCAGACATTAAAAACATGTATGTATTGTCGAATATTAATAGTGACAGTTCTAACATGCATAACGTTAATCATAATCAGACTGAGATTTATTATTAAAGTAGGTTTTCACTTGCATGGGATTTCCCTTGGTGTGTTTGGTGCATACATAAACATGATACTAGAATAAACAATAGAGCAAAGTACTGCAACAGCTAAGAACATACATTTAGAAAATATTACAATAAAAATATATGAGACACTACAACAAATATGTACAATATAACTGTTGGCTGACCGGTTTTGTGCAGGGTGTGTACAATATTAATCTGGATGTGCAAAAGTTCACAGTATATATACATGAATAAAGGAATTATAAAACGCTGTTGGTCGAGTTCAAGTTAAAGAGGGTTGTAGACTGATTTAACAGGATAGTTGTTTTGAACCTTGAAGCCTGTGTGACACATTCATTAGGGCCTTGATGAGTTTGTTGAACGAAGGCTGTCCCGGTGGTGATGTTAAACTGGGCGAGATGAAGCAGAGGCGTCTGACTCATTTTGGATAGTGGCTAGTTACAGTAACGTTACCGATTGTCACGACACCGCTATTGCTGGAATGTACAAGCTACTAACCGGTAGCCACCTCCTTAGCTTGACAATTATCTAGGTTAGTATTCCCATTCATTGACACGTCCTCCGTCCGGTCTGTCTTCATTGTTGACTCTTTAATAAAACGGCGTTTGTTTAGTATGGTATGGTTTATGATTTACATTAGGTAGCAGTTGTCATAGCCGATATCGTCTGAGGCGTGGCTGGCATGAAGCCGGCAGCTGGGGTGTGCATCGCGCCAATAGCAGGAGAAACCACGTGGTAAATCCAGATTGGGCCTAGGAAAGTTAGCAACATGGCTAATAGCACAACATACAGCAGCACGTCTACGCAACCATAGTTGTATGTGTTTTGGCATGACCGAGCGTTTGAAAGGTGCGTGTTTAGTACAACCCCATGCAAATAACTGCCTTGTCGTCCGTTGTGTGTATGTGTGAGTAGACAGGCAGACACGCCCCTGTGGCATAGAAAACGTGTCCCGCAGCTTTAGCAGACGAAACACCGGCGTTTTCCCAATGAATGGTTAGCTTGGTATGAGCGTCGCAGTTGTCTTCTGACACTGTCAAAGTGTTGGTTTAGAGGACGACATGTTTAAGCTGTTTGTCGATCACTTCACCCTGCTTGCTGCGGCAGGCATGAGGCTGATGTTGAGGACTGCAGACATGTGACCTTAGCCGAGAATGTGGGTCCAAAATGGTTGCAGTTTTCTATCCATGGCAACGGGCACCATAAAGCTAATCGAGGCAGATGTTTATCCCAAGTCTATCTACAAACATGTATCATTGTTTATCATTCATCAGCCCTGTATCAGCCCCAATAGTATGCAATGATCTCAGACATGCTTTATTCCGAGTGAGTGAGTGAGTGAGTGAATGAATGAAACTAATATCAGAAGTGCAATCACATGACAAATGCATGTTTGTCAGAGCCAGGCTGTCACAGTTTGCCTGACATAAGGACACTACTGAGCTTCCTGTTGGGAATCTTGTAAGCCTAGAGTCTGGGCATGTGTGGGTTTAGACAGAATGTTAAGGTACAGGACTGTCATATACTGTAAAAAAACAAAACAAAAACGTAGTTACAGGAGTTACTGAATGGATAAATGAGGGGCAATAGGCTTTTAGCAGAAGCTGAGGAATTGTTTTGTGTGTGTGCATTATAAGTAGTCCTTATAAGTAACCATATACAATGTATGGCGTTTGCAAAGTATCTTGAAGTCTGTAGCAGACCACCAACTCATGAAGCCACTGACTTGTGTATTCTTTTCACTGAATTCACCAGGCAGTAAAGTTTGCCCAGTTCTCATAGTATTGGGAAAAGGCTATTTCAGTAAGCAGTTAATTAGCCAGTGAGTCTAGACCATGGTGTGTGCACACAGTGGAAAACTCACAGTGGCTACACTCTATAGGTGACATGATAGCCAACTTCTTCAGCAAACTTATCCCAAGCAAATGTTCTCCCTTTCCTCCTTAGCAGGACAGGGGAGTGCATGCAGAGGCTTATGCAACAGTTGAAGGAGCATGTTTCACTAGCAGTGTTGCTGGTGGCTGGATCTCCACAGTGCTGCAAATCAGACCAGCTCGATTGACTAGACTGTGTGTGTGATTAGCGGGTGGAATAAGGTGTGGGTGCCTTGCATTAGCTTACACTCCCATAAAACACAGATTCCTGCACAAATGGGGGCCACTGGGGTACCCCTCTTTGCTAGTTCTGTAGTGCTGGCACACTGTTTTCACAATTTGTATTGGTTACTCATTTGGATAAATTATGCAGACTAACCATTGTGGTGTTGACAGTGTGCGTCACTGGCCCAGTAGTTAAAGGTAAAGCATTTCCCCAAACACCTCAAGGTTTTTAATTTGTGAGACAGTGTAGGTTGTTTGTCTGAGACCCTCTTTTAGCTCTGAGGTTGTTTACTCAGCACTTCATCGCCCAGCTAGCCCTGCTCATTCTGACAATCTTTCTGTCTGTGGATGAGCCTTTAAAATGTTGCCTGACACCCCTTTACAGTGTACTCTTTCCTAACCCTTATATGTCTGCCGTTCTCCAAGCTCCAAGGCTCTATTATTTTGGGGACGAGCTTACCATCCATGTCCGTCAATCAGTGTTTTTCTTAGGCTGGGATTTCATCTGGCTATATGAAAACACTCGCCAAGTTAAAATCCATCATCTTTTTGTCTTCTTCTGTTTGTGTGTTGACATAGTCATTGTAACCATGGTGATTACAACCACTTCTGCAGCTGATTTCCTCTTCTTTGAAAAAAGAAAAAACACCCAGACTCATCATGACTCAGGCTTTTTTCACTGCTGCTTGCTGTGTGTGTGGGAGCTAGTGTGTGTATCAGGGAAAATAGGTGAATGTGTGTCTCGGTGATGGATAATGTAGGCTTCGGCTATAAATACCAAGTCTGTCACCATTGCAAGGACCATATAACGTAAAGATGATCACACTAGAATCATGAAATTACCCTTCGGTCAGTGAAAAAAAAATTGTCTGCATAGTTTTAGCTTCATTCTGACAAACACTGAACTATATGTAGGCTTTGTTTCTTGAATTGATCCAATACATTGGATTGGTATCATTGCCAGTAGTGGCTTGATTAAATTGATCTTATAATCAACCGGACATGCCCAACATTGTGCCAAACACAGTTTCTTAATCACTATTATAAACATTGCACGTTTACATTACAATATAATTCAAATTTGCACAATTCTATAAACTGTGTTGATGTAATGGTCTCCACTTTAGGTAACAGCTATACTTGTATCATGAAACCCATCAACTATCTGTTATATGCTCTTCTCAATGTTGTGTCAGCCTTTACACTGTTGTCTGTTTGGTACATAGTAACTTCTTTGGTTGAAAAAGATTAGGTTACTGTGGATGCTGTAAAGTATTTGGAATGTGCTATTAGCCAATACGCACATTGTTAACAAGGTTTCTCTTACTGTCTGTCTTTTAGGAAAAAACGTTCCTTAGTGTAACTACACTTGGGACCTAAAACGATTCATAAATGTAAGTATACACACATTTTATAAAGACCCATTCAAGTAAACCTTTAAACATTCTCTAAAAACAAAATGTACCACATTCCACTCTATCATTTCTGCTACACATTGTATTACATTGTCGGCCATTGGGCCTCACTTGTGTGGTACTGAATGTGACAATTCAGCTTAGATCCATTTAACCCCTGTTCTCTCCTCCGTCAGTTTTGTGCACAGGTCCACATCCGCCTCCCCATGCAGAACTCCATGAAATGAATAAAGCACCACAGCCCATAACAGGACCCCCCTCCACCCCCCACCCTGCCCCCTCCCCTGGCCTTTCACAGGTAAGGAACCCTGCTACTTCCTGTTTTGCTTCCTCCCACTTTGTTTCTCAAAGAAAAAGGGATGTCGTGACAGTGTTTGTGTTAGGGCTGTGCACAAATCAGATTTTTTTTAATCGGATTTGGCTGTTCAATACAAAGATTTGACTACTCATTTCTTTCTTTTTTCATACTATCTGGCAATCAGAAAACCCATTTGCAGTTTGCAAGTTTCAGTGATGATTTCGACAACGTTAACATATTCAAATGCGGCCCGCCACAGTTCATAATGAACCGAAAATATGTTTACACTACTCGGGGCGGCAGTCCATGCTGTCTGCCCGTGGGCTTTAACTCGGCAGGTAGGGCTGGGACGGTTACTGCATTACCGCGGTCATGTGACGCTTACTGCGGGTCTGAGCTCATCACCACAAAAAAAAAGTTGGCCTGAACATGTGTGTACGTTGTGTCCAATGACATGGATTCACTGATCCTAATGACATGGATTGTGTCTGATGACATTGTGTCTTACATGGATTCAAGGTTTTCTAAATAAAACTTATCATCAAAAGATGGAGCAATTCCGACCTTTCGCGAGTTGGGGAGCGCAATGTTCCATGACACATAATAACATTCCATTTGTGTTGCCTATTAGGCCTATATGCGAGAGTACCTGTGTAATGTCTTGTATCAGAGATATGCCTTTGTCTTTCCTACCGTGTATTACCGTAGGAAAGGCAAAGATATTTCTCCGTTCTCAGCTGAGGTAGACACATTAACGTTGCAGCTGAAGTGTTTACCATTGTACATTAGCCTAGCAGCTAGCAGAGTTTCCTTCTGTTTATAGCTTTATTGCGATAAAACAGCATGGTTGAATTTCAGCCTGCATGCACGTTTCGTAGCCTAAAACAGAGCGGCCTATATCGGTAGAGAGAGCAACAAATTGGTGAACTGCCGAGTCGCCCTCTCGGCTCTCTGTCTGCTCAGCTGCTAGACGGCTGCAACATGTTGTAAGATTTAAGCAGATGTTTTTTCGGGGGTAACGCCATTCGCTATCAACTCTTTTTCCTCTCTCTTTTCCTCACAGCAGCACTCATACGCTGCTCTCCGTTACCGCTCGCTCTCCTTGCGCAACCACACGGGCACTGACGTCACTCACTTAAGGCTCCCTGCCATTCTCGCTCTAACTTACGCTACTCTCGTAAGGGGGTTGCGGTATATTTTCTTGCTTTTTAACCGCGGTAAGAAAAAATTCATACTGTCCCAGCCCTATCAGCAGGTCAGGGACGGCCACTCAGGGTGGGAGGATCCCCTCGTCTCCCTACATTTCCTCCGTGGTGGTGCACCGCGACTGGATTTAGGTAGGCTTGGAAATGTTAGGGGTGACAGTGTCAGTCTGTGAGCCTACAGCACCCCTCGCTGCTTCCCAGGGCCGTGGACTTAATACCTGTTGCGCCTTCTCTCTCTGCGGGGAGGGACGGCTGTCAACTGGGGCGGACAGGCCTCAGTGCATCAGGGGTCAGCGGCGATGACGGCAACGCACCCAACCTGTTTTTGAGACTCAGACACGTCTCGTTTACCGTGCTTTGTGAGTGTGACTTTTTTGCCGTGTCATCACCGTTCACATGTAGAGACCACCCTTAGGAAACGCTGTAATCAGTACGCTCCTCCTGCTAGAATATTACAATATAATGTAATGCACACTGACGGACAACAACAAAACAAACGGATACTTCAAGTCGACTGAGGGGTCACCAACGGATTATTTGACTCATCGACTTTCAGGGGGCAGCCCTACTTTGTGTGCATGTAATGAATAGCAGATTGCACAACAATGTACTTTCTGGTAGAGAATGGTCACAGCAGCCACAAGCCGTTCTTTGGTATTTTGTGATTCCACGATGTGGAAAACACAGACAGTAATTCAGTTTTACAGATAGTAAAAATGTAATCAACTGTAAAACTTGGAATATTGTGGAATTTGCCGAACTGTGGATGCAGTTTAGAAACATCAGTTTTCCCTACCATTCTAAGTATATTTTTACAGCCCCTATGCTGAATGAACAGAAAAAAAACTATGCTGCTATGTTTTGTCATTTACAGGCATGCTGCTTCTCCACACACGCACACACGTCATGTCAAAAAGAATGGAATGTTTTTTTATTTATAATGTGAAGCTCCGATGTGAAGCACCTTATTTTACAAAAAGTGGAATCTTTTGTTACATAAAATTCATCAAAATCTGAATGAAATGGAAAACACGGAATTTGGGAAAAAATAAAACAGAATCTGGAAAAAATTAAAACCATGCAGCATAGGACCATACTCAACCATGCAGTAGAAAGTCTCACAACACAGTCGTCGTACTCCATAGTGATTAGTGATCAGAAATAACTACTGCCATGTTTATGACTGCTACGTTATCCATTTACAGCATTGCCATCACATTGTCTATTGCCATTGTAGCTTGCAACATCTTCATTGTTAGCAGGCCTACAACAACTCCCCATGGTCTTTTCTTCTCCTAGTTTAAGGGGTAGTTTGGATATTTTGAAGTGGGGTTGTATTATCCATAGACAGTCTATTACCTACAATAGATGCCTGTCGGCATGCCCCCAGTTTGGAGAAGCAGAAAGGATGCTGATATTGTGAAAGAGCAGAATAATGTGACCACAAATATCAGCCTGTGTATCTGTGCACTTGTTGACCGTTTACTACTACTCTGCCTCCCTCTCTATTTCTCTTGCGTCCCACTTTTCTGCTGTTGATATCACTTCCTGTCTCTTGCAGCCCCCATTCCCCCCTGGGCAACCCCCTTCTGTTGTGTTTGCCTCCCCACCACCTCCACAAATGAACCCAACACCACAGCCCCGACAGGTAGGCCTGACCACTGCTCACCTTACCCACTACTATGGTGGACTTGGCTCCATTCCAGAAAAAAAATTGTTTAGATTATTTGCTTTGGTGCATGGCAAATAAAACATTTGTATTGTATAATTCATAACCCCCACTTATGTCAGATGAGTGACAGACAAAATCCAACAAGATTAAAAAGTTGGGATAGAGTGTGTCAAGGTCTTATATTCCTGCTGCAAATGTGCCTGTATGCAAGTTTGCCTTAATTGCTGCTCACTGTCACTATCTGAAATCTTCTCAATGGAAAACATAGTGTACAGTCTCCTGAATACATCTGTTAATCTCGTAGAATGCCTGCATGTCTGTGTGCCTATTTCTAACCAGTTCTGCACCTTCTTTTTACCTGTCAGTGTCAACATGTACCAATACCCCTACCACTGCTTAATGTGCAACATGCTCACACTGACCCTATCTACTTGCGCTGTAATTTGTGTATTCGCGCCAAACTATCACGGTTCCATTGTTTTTAGACCGTCTGAACAACAGTGTTATGTTAGCCTTTAGGTGCAGTTGTAAAGGTGCAGAACTGGAAGATGCCTGTCAGTGGAGAGTGAAGCATGGATCTTGTGCTTTTGTCTTTAACCTCTGTCCTATCTGCCTCTCCTCCTCTAGTTTGCCCCAGGGCCCCGACCTATACACCAACAGGTACTAACAGTACAACTGTATAACGCGAGGGTGGTGGGGGGGTTTCCTATCCTTTAACATATATTAGAAGCAGTAGAGAATGTGTGCATTGACTACTACAGAAAAGGCTGGACATCCTCACTGAGAGCTACACTACTGTTAGGGCAGTTTTATGGGCGACTATTATTGCTTTTAGGAAATAAATAAAATTAAGGGAAATTTATCAGAATAGTTTTCCAAATGTGATGACAAGTCTTAGTGACACCTAACTAGGAAAATTAAAGAGGTAAGTTCTTTATTTCATAAAATGATACACAAAAAATTCTGATAAACCCAAAGAATATAGCTTGATGGTATTTAATTTTATTTACTGGTAATACATATTTAACAATATGTCATGTTATTTTTATAAAAGGCCTTTTAATTTCACCTACTGTACCTGGGAATGCAAGTGCCTTTGTGAATTATAGCTGTAGCTAAATATAAGTGCGTAATAATATCCTCTGTAAAGGTATACCTGAAAACAGGTGTTTCACTATCCTTCATAAAAATGTTCTGAGAAAGTGATTTGAAGTTTGATACCAAAACAAACTAATTAGAAACAGTCTGTCTCTCTCCCTTTATCGAAAACGGTAAACATCTAGGTGATCACTGCCCATCTTCCAGTTATATTTCTTAAGTTTTAGTTTGCATCTCATTCAAGAGTAACTAGACCTAGTATTTTTGGATTTACTGCTCTGCCTATTATCTGTATGCTGCTTGTTAATTCACTGCTTGGCTCAGAACTGGAAGTTTCTGGGTGCTTTGCTCTAACTGATGGTGTGGTGCTCTCTTTTTCTCAATCCTTCTATTCCCACCCTCTTTTTGCTTCCATTTGACGTGTCTTTATGTGATCTGTGTTTGCGCTGCTGAAGGGAAGCTTCAGGTCGCTGCAGGTAACTCAATGTCCTCTTTCTTCCAGTTTTACCTGTCCTTTTTTCACCATCTTAAGGAGTGCATATATATATATGTATGTATGTGTGTGTATGTGTATGTATGTGTGTGTGTGTGTGTGTGTGTGTGTGTAATATTTAGCAGTGTTGTGCTTTGTTGGCTTGGTGTCATTTTGCTGGCTACGGCGGTTAGCTCCCAGGCCAGCAGCAGAATGTCAATGAGGAGGCTCTGAATGAACCAGCATTAGCTGCTTTATCTCTTCAGGCAGGCAGGGCCAATATGTTTCCAGTTGGAGTCTAGCCATAGATTCACAGACAAACTATGAGCCTAGCTATTAGGTTGGACAAGCTAGATCCACTTGGTCCAAGAGATAAAATCATACGAGGGCATGGGGGATGGTTTTTATGTCGGAGGTCTCAGAAAGGTAACTAAAAATTACTTTATTTTAGGGCTGAAACGATTCCTCGACTAACTCGAATAATTTGAATACTAAAAATCCTCGATAAAAAATGATTTGCCTCAAAGCTTCGTTTAATTAATGTTACCAACGACGGTGTTTCTGCACGGAGGATTATTACTGTCGCACACCGGGCTGACGCTGCTGGCGACACATGTCATGAAGACTGATTACAAAATGATGAAAGAGCGTAAGGGGCAAAAGGCCCGGACACACAGAGCCGATAATTGGCCGTTGGTTCGGTGTGTTCCGTGCTGTCGTCTGTCCGAGGGACCGCCGTCCTTAATTTGGGCGATTTGGCATGTATAATCGGCGGGGCGGGCACTGCTGGCAGTCGGACTCAAATAACCCATCTGATTGGTAGAGTGCTAACCCGGAACCGGGAGCAGAATGAGCGTGACTAGAGTCTCTCAAAATCTGACGAAAATCTTTTAAACTGACCTTTGTTGATCTGAAATGAAGACAGATTCAGCAACTGCATGGCCTATTTCTCGCTTAAAATGTTTTCAGAAACATGTTTCGGTGAACTATTTTAGTACAATATGAGATCGTATTCTGAACAAGCCGCCAGACCCACGTGACGCGTTTGTCCAATCAGCTGCCGGTTTTCATTTTTGGGCGATAATACAGATTAACGCCGCCTGCTGTTATGGAGACGTATTACGTCTCGTCGCTTTGGTGTGTTCCGAGGCATTTTTTGACCAATTTGGGGAGACTGATCAGCCCAACTGCATTTTCTGCTGACGTTTGGCCGTCGGCTCTGTGTGTCTGGGCCTTAAGAGAGGAGACAGGCTGGAGAAATCGACAGAAAGTGTCCAAAGTTTGGAATCAGTTCAAATAATAATAATTATTATATATATATATATATATATATATATATATATATATATATATATATATATATATATCTTATATAATAATTTAAACGACGATGAAACTACACCAAACACAACAACTACCAAAATCAAAGACAAGAATATACGTAGTGGTGACCACAATTTGATCTAAAGAGCTGACTTGTTGACTATCCCTTCGGAAAAACAGCTGATTATTGCGCACCATTTTCTCTCACTCTTCACGGAAAACAGCTGATCAACGATCTACTAGCATAAGTGTAACAGAGCTGTGTAGCATTGTAATCAAATATATAAACGAAAATAGGTTGAGTTTAACTAATATTTACATATAGGCCTATATACAGATCAGTCTCAGGTTGAAACTTGTAGTTGTGAAAGTTAAGTTGCACAACTTAAGGTAATGTTTATGTATGTGTAATGTATGCCTTAGTTTGAGGTTGTTATTGCATTTCAGAAAATGTTTTCTTTAAAAACAATGTAATATGGCACTTAAATGCACTTAATATGTTAATAAGCAATGTAGGCAATACAAATGTTGCTTTTTCCGAAAATTAAACCAAACTATTGTATATTATTGCTCTTCAATAAAACAAAAGTATTTCTTATCCGATTAATCAATGGAATAATCAGTAGAATACTCGATTACTAAAATACTCGATTACTAAAATAATCAATAGCTGCCGCCCTACTTTGTCTCTCTCTCCTAACATTATTTCCATCCCATTCCTCTTCCCACATTGTCCTGTGGCCTCTCTTTTGTCTTTCCCACTATCATCTACATATTTTTCTCTGTCCTCTCAATCACTGCCTCCTCTCTAGCCCTATTACACCAACAGGGCCAGCCTGCCTCCCAACAGTGGGCCTCGGGGTGTCCCTCCCAGCAGCGGCCCTCGGCCGGTGACGCCCACCCACGTCTACCAGCCGGGCCCTGGCTCCCAAATGATGATGATCCCTGGGCAGCAATTGCCCTTCCCCAGCTCACCACAGGGACCCGCCTACTTTATACCGGGACAGGTAGGGGGCACAGACTGGGGAGTGTTCAAGTACCTGCCAAATTTTCTTTTTTAGCGGAGCCAGATGGTATACACAAGTTTTTGAGCCGTTTCCGCTCTACATCCTAAACTCCTCCCGTCGATGCAATCCACTTCTCCGTTGTGCCGACAAAGCACTGATTATCGCAGTGACAAAGAGGATATAACAATTAATTAACTCTTCCTGCTAAATGGCCGCTGTGTGTGAGTGATAACGCGGTCAGCGAGCTTGTTACGGCCGCAATCTCTTACTGCAGTTTCCAGTTAATCTTATAATGGATATGTGTGTTGAGTTATTTAAACAAACGATCGGGGAAATAAACGCCTCTTGTCCGCGAGTCTCATTGATAGAGCCTGCGGCTGGATGGAGCTCTATCAATGAGAGCTAGCTAGCCTCCTCTTAGACCTCTGAAACGAAATCCCTAATGTTCACAAAAAAACATTAAATTGAAATCGGACACCATAATTAGCTTTATAAGACCTTGGGGTAGATGTTCTATAAGTGGCATGACGAAATTCAAACTGTAAATATACGAAAGTTATGCCGGCAGCTGGCAGCCAGCCAGCTCCGGAGCTCCACGGAGCCCCGGTCGTCCAATAACCGAGAAACGGTGACTTTCACTGGGTATGGAGTTTGCCTCTTTCTTGTCAGACTGTGTTAATTCGGGTAGGGGAGAGTAACGCTATCTCCAGTCAAAGTAGTAGAACCGTGTTCCCAAGCTAGCATCGAAATCGCTGTATTTACACCGGCAGACGCTGCGCAAACCACTTCCGGCGGAAGTTAAGTGCATTTGTGTAGTGTCATGGCGCCACCCGGGATTTGGCGCGTGAACTTTTTTTTTTTTTTTTTTATAAATTTTATTGACAAAAAGTACCAACATACAAAACTCTTGTTGGGGAAAAGGATATACATGCGTATATACAATATAAATGTTGTCAATGTACAAGAAAGAATTACCTGGTCAAAAGAAACAAAGAATAGAACAAAAAGGGGGAGCTGCTTAAAATATACAAGTCAAAAGCAAAAAGGCTAGAAAAAGTAAAATTAACATTTGGAGCGGTACACAAGGAGAGACTAATCAAAACAGTAGTTTCCTAGATATGTCACTACACATTTTCCTTGCAATCTTAGTAGATTTGATCTTTTTCAGTGAGGAAAAAAATAATTTAAAGTCATTTATAAACCAAACAAAGGAAGGTTTAGAACATCTCCACTTACTGCAATGAATATGATATTTACCCATTAGAATAATCATATTGACTAGATCTGATATTGATGAATCTATATTATCCATATAAAAGAGGATGTGTGGCAAGGTGAGAGTAGGGATATTATCCATCTTAAGTGACAGCCAATTTTGTATCTCAGACCAGAAGCTGTTGGACACAGGGCAAAAAAAGAACATGTGTCCCAGTGTCTCATCAGCTATCTCACAAAAAACACAAGGGTCTACATCAAATTTGAATCTTCTTCTAAGAAAGTCAGCGACTGGATATATCTTATAAATTATTTTAAAGTGAGTCTCTTTGACTTTTGGGGAAATGGGCCATTTAATGAATTTAAAATGTGTTTTTCCTATGGACAATGCATCCATGTTCGGAACCTGTACACACAATCCTCTTTCATAACCAAGACATAATTTAGATTTCAAAGCATCACTAATATATTTATTATTACATTTATTGTCAATTAAAGTACAATCATTGATAACAAGATTTGGTAAAGTTGGTAAGGGTCTTGTTCTTGCATATAACAATGTGTTATGAATTAACTGTAATAATGGTACAGGTATTGCTTTACAGATCGTATTGTATTCTCTATAAGTACAGTTTAAATTATATTTTTCTGAAAAGGCTTTATATTCCAAAAGGTGACCATTGTCATCTATAATATCATTCACAAAAACAATGCCCTTTTCATACCAATCATACCTGAACAATGATTTCCTATTGATTATAATGACCCTATTGTTCCATAAGGTGGATCCATGTGGAGAAAAGTTATGGGTAAATATCATTTTCCAATATTGGAGAACTTGTTTGTGGAAGTTTGACAACTTAACAGGAATTTTGGTCACCTCAAAATCACATTGCAGAAGAAAATCAAGCCCTCCTATTTTTTTAAATAAATGTCTAGGTATGTGAAACCACATAGAATCTGGTTGTGATAGATACGTTTTCAACCAGTTGATCTTAAAGGTCCCAAACATTGATTCGAAGTCCAATGCTTTGATACCACCCATATCATAGTCTTTAACCAGCTGTGATTTCTTAATATAATGGGTTTTGTTTTTCCACAGGAATTGGAAAACAATTGAATTGGCTTTCTTAACATTATCGGAAGAAACATACAGGGAGTGACATGGATAGATTACTTTGGAAATACCTTCTGATTTAGATAGAGTGACTCTACCAAAGATGGTGAGATCTCTGATAAGCCAGCGACTTAAGGATTTCTTCATATCTATTAAACGGTTAGAAAAATTAACGTCTTCCCTTCTAATAGCATTTTTAGATAAAACTATTCCTAGATATTTCACTTCAGCTTTAACCTCAATTGAAGAGATGATGGAATCCGTTGATGAGTGAATGGGAAGTAGCTCACATTTTTTAATATTGAGGGTTAATCCTGAAGCTTTAGAGAAAATCGAGACTGAATCAAGGGCAACATCAACCATGAATTTATTCCTCGTCTGCAAATTGACTAATTTTAAATTCCTTGTCAAATATTGTGATCCCATGCAAGTCAGGGTTGTGATTAATGAGCATTATAAGTGATTGTGTGGCTAGAATAAACAGTTTTGGAGAAATTGGGCATCCCTGCCTAATACCGCGGAGCACTTCAAACCTAGGAGTTATATTAGGATTCAGGGACACAGAACTATATATGTCAGTATAAAACATCTTAATTATTTTACAAAAGTTACTCCCAAAACCTAAAAAATCTAAGATTTCAAATAAAAAGGTATGTTCAACAGTGTCAAATGCCTTATAAAAATCAAGAAATAAAATAAAAGCATCAGTGTTAATGAAGTCTCGATAATCAAGCATGTCTAGTAGCAGCCTGGTATGGTTATGTATATTTCTACCCTTTATGAAAGCTGATTGACACTCGTCAATAATATGTGATAATCCCTTATTCAGACGATTAGCATAGACAAGTGCCAGCAATTTATAATCGTTACATAACAAGGTAATTGGTCTCCAATTATCCAATAAAAGATTATCTTTGTTAGGTTTGGGAATTAGGGTGATGAGACCATGTTTCATAGTGGGAGAAAGATTACCTTTTGAGATACAATCTAGATAGGCATTATAGAGCATTTCCCTGACATCACTCCAAAAGAAAGACAAAAACTCCACGGTTAACCCATCTATTCCAGGTGACTTCCCCTTAGACATCTGTTGAACTGCTAAGTCTAGCTCCTCAATTCTTAACTCATCTTCCATAAGTTGTTTAAAGTTATCATTTATTGTCTTTTTAAACCCCTGGATCTTATCTAAGAAAAAACAACAATCTTCTTTAGAAAAAAGGGATTTATACAAGTTACTATAAAAAGATTTGATGTTTTCGTTTACTTCTTCTTGATTTTCAACAATAATGCCATTGACCTTTAACTTCCGAATTTTTTTCTTCGTCTATCTTTGTTTTTCCAGACTAAAAAAGTAAGAGGAGTTTTTCTCCCCTTCTTCAATCCAACGAGCCCTTGAACGAATAAATGCTCCCTTGGCCTTTTCCAAATATATATTATCAAGATGGGATTGTAAATTGTTTAATTCAGTCTGTTCTTGCCGAGTCAAATCATTTTTACTGCATAATGTATTGATGCGACTAATGATGTCCCCTTGTCTTATCTTTTTAAGGGTTGATGATTGCTTACTTGTTCTAATAGCCATTTGTTTAACTTTGAATTTAAACCATTCCCATTTACTCAGAAAAGACATTTCCAATTCACCTACTTCTTTAACCAGTTGTTTAACTACATTACAAAACTCAGTATTTTCCAAAAGGTTATTGTTAAATTTCCATATGGAATCTGTGTTATTCTCTCTTCCACCCGGAGAAAGTGTCAAGGATATTACACAATGATCAGTCAGGGGTGATGCTGAAATATCACATATAATAACCTCATTAATGAGATTGTCTGATATCAACCAATAATCCAATCTTGAGCACTGGCCATTATTAGATGAGTTGAACCAGGTAAATTGTTTTCTGGTTGGGTTTTTCATTCTCCAATAATCTATTAGATTGGCCTTTGTGATCAATTCAAGTATTGTTTCATCAAGTGTGTGGCAATGTCTCTTTGATGGTAAGCGGTCTAACCAAAGATCAGGGGCTAGGTTGAAATCTCCTCCAATTATTACTCTATCTGTTGAAAAAAGCATTTTCCATTCCTCTAAGTACTTACTTAAGGATGAGAAGAGATTTTTGTTCTGTGCTCGCTTGTTATAACCATACACACATAATAAGATGTAGTTTATACCGTTCATTTCTGTCGCAACCATTAACCAATAACCGGTAGAGTCACTTTTATGGTCAATAATTTTCCCAGGAAATCTATTTAATAAAATCATAACTCCTGCGGAGTGTGACGTTCCATGACTGAAAAAGATGGAGTCTCCCCATTGCAATTTCCAAAATTTTGTGTCAGTCTCAGCTGAGTGAGTTTCTTGTAGAAAAACACAATTAGCCTTTTGCTCCTTACAGAAAAGAAAGATAGCCTTACGTTTTACATTATCTTTCAACCCCCTAGTATTTAAAGAAATAAAGGACAACATTTAGGTAATAGGTATATAATCTATAAACAATGCACAAAAGAGTGTAACGATGCGCAGGAATGAGTAATTAGTCCTAAATCTATATGTTTTGTGTAGCTAGCCCTCTAAAAACTATAAAGGGGGAAAGGGAAACCTATAAACCGAACAGCTATTGTAACATAGTTCTACTTAAATATAAAATCAATTTCACCTACTTTGTTATGCTGTTCTTAATTTTGGCATAACAAGAGATATTAAGAGGTGACCAGTTGCAATGCCATATATGAACAGGTAAACAAGGTAAACATTCAGTATCTGCCATATACTGGCGCGCAAAAAAAATTGGAGTCAACAACGTAACATTAACCATGCTCCAATCATAACATCAGGTTAGTTAACCTCGAATGTTCAGTGATGCATTAACAAACAGTGCGGGTAGTGTTAATACTTACATATCAGAGCGATTATGTCAAACAAACGAAAAGATTAAAGTTTCACTGAAAAAAGTGATTGTAAGCTAAATTTCTGACAGCCATTCAAATGGTAACAAAACAAGTGTTCAGTTTGGGTCCACTCTCCGGTTATCGATCACAGCGTATCCTTCTTTCAAGAATGCCCGTTTACCTGTCTTTCTGGCTTCTTGGACCAGTGGCCACAGCTTCGCACGCGCCTCCCGGTCTTCTTTTGAGAAGTCTTCTTTGAAGCGTATGTGCATGTCTTTACACACTCTCGCATCCTTCGACTTCTTCCAAACATCATCCCGCACCGTTCTCATCCCGAACTGAATGATGATTGCTCTCGGTGTGTTATTTGAGGTAGCGGCGTCGCCTTTCCTTCCCAGCCGGTGAACGGTGTCTACGGTGTCACGCAGCCGCTCCACTGACACTGGAACAATTCTTGTCAGTATTCCTATGACAACTTCTCTCGTGTCCTCGCCATCCTTTTCAGTGAGGCCAATCATCCTCAGATTCCACCTTCTTTTGTACCGGGTTTGCTCTGCACATGCTTCTTTCAACAAACTGTTTTCTTTCTGAAGGCCTCCTATTTTTTTCTGAAGCACGCAGATTTCTTCCCGGTTTTCTTTTGCTGCGGTTGTGTTAGCTTCAATACGTCTGTCGAAACTTTTCAAAAGTTCCATCTGCTCGTCCATTTTTTTGGTCAAAACTTGTACAGCTTGTAGAATTGCGGCGCCAGTATTCGCGTCTTCACTTTCCTTTTGGTGTCGCAGTTTCTTTGGATTCGGCTGTTTAATTGGCGTGTGTTCTTTGTTAATTTTGTCTTCCTTGGATGAGTGTTGCTCCGCTTCCATTTCTTCCTCAATGTCAAGATCATCACATGCCTCGTGGAGAGCAGCCAAGTTGTAGTTGTGGTCAGACATGATTCCAAACAAAGAAGAAAAAAAAAAAAATGATGTAGTAGCTTACTTTTGTCACTTGATTTTGACCCTACATTGAATAGCTGGTTAGTAGAGGGGTTGTTACACTAGTTTATCACATTTCCATGACTAAAAGAAAATTTTTACCGGAGCCTGCAAAAAGTGCTGCCACTCACTCCGCCATCTTGAAACCCCTTGGCGCGTGAACTTGTGTATGTCGGTACACGATCCGTTCTGCCTGCACGATCCGTTCTGCACATGCGCAAAATGTTCGCGCATGCGCGGTTGTACGAGAATTTACGACACTGCACGATCTGTTCCACGCTTCCGGTCGACAGCCAAGCTAACGTTAGTTTAGCTAACAGCTAATTCGGCTAACTGCTAGCTGAGACAGCATGTAATAACTTTAAAAGACCCTCAAAATAAAACTTGAAAATAAACGTTGACATATATAACAGCTGTTACGTCAGTTCTACTTTACTTGTGCTCATTTAAAATACAATCACTCAATACTTGTCTTTATTGTTATTACTGTGAAGTCTTAATTTAGCTGTAGCCTGCTTTTCCCATTACGTTTGAGTTAACGTTATTTTAGACTGAATCTAGCTGTCAGCTAGCGGTTAGCCGAATTAGCTGTTAGCTAAACTAACGTTAGCTTCCCGGTGGAGGCTAGCCATAGGCTAGCGTGGAACAGATCGTGCAGGTCGTATGGATACGTAAAACAGTATTATCTTGCGCATGTGCAGAACGGATCGTGCAGGCAGAACGGATCGTGTACCGACAGTGTATATGGACAGCTAACATGACACACCCCACCAAATCTTTCCTCATATAATCTCTGTAATATAGAACTTGTGTTGTGTTTGTCTTGTTTTGAAAAAAATCTGTAAACATTGTATTCAAAAACATTGATTAGTACCTTTTTTAAATTGCCTAAATCTGTGTAATGTGAAGAGAAGGAAAAGCATCTTGTTGTGCAGGCCTACGTTTGTACTCACGATTTATATTGCTCTTATGACTGTATCTAATGATATTGTCCCGTCTTTCCTGGTCCCTCTTCTTTGTTTCCTTAGTACCGGTCAGCAACCTACGTGGCCACGCCCCAGCAATACCCGGTCCCACCAGGCACCCCAGGCTTCTACCCAGGCACGAGCCCCGCTGAATATGGTACTTATGGTAAGAGGCTCTACCTGGGGCCTCACCTGAGCCACTCACACACAGAGACACTAAGCAAGGTTGTTTGTGACTGCATTGTTCTGGAAATCCGGGCTAAATACAGTAGCACTACATATGTTTGCTGTTGATCCAATGTGTTGTCACACCCTCTAGAGGTGGTTATGTGTCATTACATCACAAGAAATGATGATGCCCTGAAAACAAACTTGCTGACCCTCCACCAGCAGGCATCTGAACTATGTGTTGTCTTTGTTTAAACTGTAGCTCATCAGCAGTAGAATGGGCTGGCCTGAATACAGGACTGCAAACACACAATTCTTTCTATCAGGCTTTCCATGTCCTGCCCTTTGCACAGTGTATGTACACTGTATGATGGTCATTGTACTTGAATACAAAAAAATTCAACTAGAAATAAAAAAAAAAAGTTTGGTAAATGGTTATTAACTCTATTATTATATAACTATTGTTTGCACTAGGGCTCAAATAACCAACTTTTGTCATCAGTGTCCCACAACAGTCCCGACATCTACTCTCTACTGTCCCAGACTTAACAACCAATCTCCAAAATCAAAGTTCTTTTTTTTTTTTATTTCATTTTGCATAATAAATATTATGAACTATTTATTATGAACTATGCAAGTAAAGGCTGCTGTGTTTATTGGTGTGACTCTGACAGACTTGGTGCTAATTTAGTGGATTTCTATTTGTTGTCCAAATAAGTTACTCTCTTCACAATAGCAAGCTACTGGTTGTATGAGCGAGCTGTGTTGGTATTTATGCCAGCTATTTGTATGACTGTTGGTGTGTGTGTGTGTGTGTTGGTGTGTGTGTCACATTGGTCATTCTGCAAATCGCATGGCAATGTCGTCACATGAGGTTGGTACATGACCCTAAATAACTGGTCATGTGACAGTGGGACATGGCTCTCAAACTCTGCTCTCTTATGGGCTTGACCACTATATTGGCTTTGAAAGTGCAGAGGTGCCAAGGGCTGTTTCAGGTTTCCACCATGTCACAGAGACATGGAAGTTATACAGAAATACTATATATCTGGAAATGATTAGGCCTTTTGCCTTTAGGATCTACAATGACCACCATAACATTCTGGTAACTGCATAGTAACAGTCCCAGAATATCATTACTCCACCCTCCTCTGGTCCTCTAAGTGGTGCAGTCTGTCTGACCATTGAGTCCTTTTCTAGCAGTCAGGTAAAAAAACACACACACACACATTCACTGTGCTGACGGAGTATGGTGACTATTTTTAAGACTCCCACCCCCTAAGTTGAGTGATTTGCTTAACTCATGCTACATATACTGTATGTACATACTCACTGTCCACCCCTTTTGTAGTAGGTTGTGATGCCAGCATGGATCAGATCACTTATTCAGGGTGGAGAGATAGTCTTCAGGCAAATCAGAGCTGCTCCGAATGACACAACTGAATAGTTTAGCCTGCCTGCCAGTACACTGTAGAGAGAGGGGGAGGGAGGGGAAAAAGGAAGGTGAAAAAAGTGAAAGGCAGGGAGGAATCAGGAAGGTCAGAGGGAGGAGCAAAATGGAGACAGGCTGGAAGAGGGAGGGCTGAGCATTAAAAGAAGTCATTCTGAGAGGGCACCTGTAAAGAGGACAGGAAGAAGTTAGAGAGGGGGTTTGAAGAGAAAGCCCCCTCTCCTTTTACTGTCCGTACGCAGTTTTGCATTCAGCATGGGGAATCGTGGGTCTCAAGAGCAGCAGGACTCTGAGGGTAGGTGTCGTCTAGAAAGTGCGTCTCTTTGCAGCCCCCCCTCCCATTGCTGTCTCAATCTCCTGCATGCTGTGTGTAATATCTCAAGCCATTTATTTAGTATTTGGACACTGTCCAAAAAAAGTCTCATTCTGCCTTCTGGCTTTTTGTTTTTGAGCAGGCTCATATTCTCACTCCCTCTGTCCTCTCTCTCTCTGTCTGTCTTCCCTCCCTTTCCCTCTTGCGTGCTCTCTTCCCCCAGCCGGTGAAGGGTTTTGACTATATTTAGGCTGCTCTGCTCCTGGTCAACAATGCAGACTCAGTAATGTGAGTTAGACTGAAATGCATGCTGAGGGGGAGAGAGGCAGAGCAGGAACTTGTTACCGTCGGGCTGCAAGAGAGGCCTCTGCAATCTGAGGATTTTTTTACCCCAGTCCTTTGAAAGTGGGCTACAACTGGTTCTGAACTGTAGCTGAGGCCAGTTAAAAGGCCAGGTAATATTACTGAGTGGTTGGATGTCTTGTTTACATTATTGACTGAGTAGGCTAATAGAGGTTCTTTGAACTTGTGCAAACTTTAATTTTTTTTTTCATGGCCATGTTGGCTGCAGCTTACTTGACAAGTTTGTGAACATAAGAAATATCTATTGCCTTAAGAAATAAGGGGCACTAATGCAAGGCTGGGCAGAGGGAGAGGTTGCTATGTCATGGTGTGAGGGCCTACCCATGCTCCCTTCTAGGTGCCATGTCTGCTTCTGTTAACTGTTGCCTTCAGATACAACATCAAGGGAGATTTTGAGATGGAACAAAAGCATTAAAAGTCAGAGAAAAGACAGATCTGAAACAATTATGTCTGTTCAAGTGGCAGAATTATTATGAGTGAGGACAAGTTGACAGTTGAAGCTTAGGGGTATCTTAAGATGCATTGCTCCACTGCAGCAATGTTTGGAGATGGCAATAAGAAAAGAGCTTGGTGGAAATGAAGCCATTGGAGTTTGTGGTATTTTTTGAAAATTTTAAATTACCATCACCTGATAATTTATTTCAGTCACCTGTTACGCCTAGTTCACACTATGACTTTAGCCGTGATTTGCCACTCGCCGACAGTTTTTGAAGTTCCCCGACAAAAGCTCCAGATCAGAAGCAAATTGGCGTTGGCTCGAGTACTATGTATGTTCTGTGAACTGTTTGCTGGTGCCTCGCAGACACATTCCCGATATCTAGCAGGCTAGATATCTGGAAACCTTTTTCACCTTATTTTTTATTTTTTATTAAATACTATTTTTAACTGTTTAACTGATCAGGCTTTTGACAGTTAAACGGTTAGCCGTTAACATCCCTAGCTGAAACGATTGGTCGATAAATCAAAAATTACCATTTTTCACTATCTTATGACATATAGACAAAACAGGAAAATAGTCTGCAGATTAGTCAATAATGAAAATGATAGGTAGTTGCAGTACTTCACAGGTGGTCAAATTTGCTCAAAGGTGCAGTAAGTGTGCTGCGTGAAGATTGTTGATATTTGAACTCAACTGCCCAACATACAAACCCCCCCCCCTTCAGACTCTCCGCCCCCCTAGATTCATGGACGCATGGACTGCCATACTAAACGAAATATTGCAGAGTCGATGTTAGCTCATGTCAGGTTGTGGATTAGCAAACTGTCGCTACTGCTGTAAAGCCAGCCAGTTGGGAGCAGCCATCACAAACATTAGCAAACGGACAAGGTTAAACTGACCTATTGACAACAGCTAACAGTGAAACAACAGAGCTAACGTTATTACTCACTTGTCCATAAGGACGAAAGCCCTCATCAGTTTTCATTCCTATGAAATCACGGAGGTTTCTGCAGCGCTGAAAAGCCTCACCAATGTTAACAAGGTTCTTCCTCTTTTCCCAGTCATACAACTTTTTTAATTTGTATTCTTCAGTCCTTTTTCTTTTTTTGCTGTTTCTCTACCATCTCTTCCTGGCCGAGACACTGCCTCCCCCCGCCCACATTCGTTGCTTGCTATGCGCTACCTACTGGAATGGTGTTTTGGAGGCTCTTGCACACCTTTCTGTTTGTTTTCCATTTACACAGGGAACACCAGATTTTTTTTCAGTGCACACAGAATATAGAGAGCTAGGTGACCGTGAGGAGATATTCGCTGAATTTGACAAATAGTGTATTGGATTAACATGGTTTACTATACCTTTTTAAGTGTAGCAAAACAAAAAATGTAACTTGTATCTTACACTTTGCATTGCACTATTGCAGGGCCTTGTTTTGTTGGAACAGGCTGTATGGCCAGACATTAATACCATAGTTTCACATTGTTAAAAGTATAAAAGTAAAGAACATGCTGGCATGGTTTGTGGTATTTCAGTTATTAAATTATCTAATAAGTGACTTGGTGTGAATGCTCTTATATAGTTAAATGATCAGTGTGTCTTTTTTAAGTCCCCAACCTCTTCATTTGTTCACTTGTTTATTCCCTCATTAATCATAGTTGTGACAATGCTGCTATGAAAAGACTAGCTAACTAGCTCTCCTGCAGTGTGTCTCTACAGTGTTCAGAGGAATATTGCCAGGATACTAAAGCACAAATGCAAACATTGTTTATTTTTGTAATCTAGAAATTTTGTTTTTAATTGAAGTGTGTTCATAGTTGCCCTGTGAAATATAATACATCCTCAGTTGGCAGTGAGCAGACTTCAGTATTTTAAAAAAAGTGCAATTACCTAACTTTTATGACATAACTTTGCTGTTGACATAAAACTGCAGCTGTTGCACCGTAAATCATTGAAACCTTCACAATTAAGGTGCAGCTTTTGTAACTGCCTCAAAGTAGCCTAACAGGACTTTCAGAACATTAGTGATGTAGACTTAAATGCCATTGTTTAAACACGAGCTTTGTGCTGTCAAGCGATTTTGTGTGTGTGTGTGTGTGTGTATATCCTGTGCGTCTGTGTGCAACAGACAGACGTGTTTGTGTCAAGTTATGGCTATAGGATTAAGTCAGTATGTGTTGGTTTACATTCTTATCTCTGTCTGATCCACAGCAGGGGCCTACTACCCCGCCCAGCCTCAGTTCACCCCATCGGTGCAGGCGGCACCCGTTATTATGAACCCAGCCCCTCAACAGCAGCAACCACCACCTCAGCCTCCCCAACACATCCCCACCAAACGGGAACGTAAACAGGTACAGTTAGTATTCTACTACACAAAACACCTTACACTTTAAATTGACTTATTGAAAATGGATATCTGGTTCAGGATTTACATATTACCTTCTTATCACATATTCTTTATTCTTCTTCAGATCCACAATAGCTTCCGCAACAGCGGTTGCTAATCTTCCTGGGGTCCACATAAATACATGATAGAAACACTGACAGCACACAGACATTACGACATACATACACACATTGATTGACTCTGTCAGTCTATCCCCAAATTACATATCTGAAAGTCAGACTTAAAACACTGCATGTACAGAGTTATCAAACACGCTAATTAGTTAATATCCTAAACAAAACAACGTACCAGGTGGCATTCTTCCTATTGTACTTATTGTCTCACCACACTTCCAAGTACTAACATTTTATTAGCAGAATAAACCACTAGTAGACATAGAATACCTTTTTTATGTTGTTAATATTGTGGAAATGTAATAGGGAACACAGACTTTATAGAACTGTTTACCTAAAATGGAAACTTTTGTTATCAGCCCTGTTTGGATAAGATTTGTTTATCAGTGGGTCAGGTACTTTAACTGGCAGTATTATTTAATCTTAATTTTATCTGAATACATCATGAACTTTAAGTTCTAAGTAAGATATACTCAAAAATGGGACATATCCACCTATGGAGAAAGATCTAGACTAGGGAGGACATAAAGGCAGCAAGTCTCTTCTACAAGATCACTGAGGGAAAACCACAGTTTTGTGTGAGGGGAAAATCTCAAGGTAAATAATTGGACTTCCAGATGCACAATATGATAGTTTGGCTTCAGATCCTGTATGTATTATGCTCTACAAGCTGTTTTGAGTAACCTCAGCCATCTCCAAATACAGACAGTTTATCAAATGTCCAACCAGAGAGGAGAATATTTTTGGATCATTTTGAAACCGGTAGCGGCAGATGGCTGCCCACCAAGAGCCTAGGTCTGTCTGAGGTTTCTGCCCAAAAGGAAGTTTTTCTTCGCCACTGTTGCACCAAATGCATGCTCTTGGGGGAATTGTTGGGTCTTTATAAATTATAGTGTGGTCTAGACCTACTCTATCTGTAAAGTGTCTTGAGAAGAGTGAACTCTTGTTACGATTTGATACTATAAATAAAATTGAATTTAGCTGAAAGTGAATTAAGTGACTTGATCATATGAAAATGGAAAATGGAACAGAATGTGTCTTATTTTATCAGTAATTATGATCAAACAAATGCTATGATAGAGAAACTGTAAAACATCATTAGATAATATGTGTATATATTTACATATCTAACCCTATAACATATACAACAGAATAGAAATAGCCAAAAACTGAAAGCATGTCATGTCACTGAGTGACATGACATGTTATGCTACTTTACTGCAATTTATATGGAAGGAGAATATAAACAAACCATATGGTCCAGGGGTAACTGCAGGCCTCTTCCTCCCTGTCATCTTCATCTGCCTCCTCCTGATCACTCCCTGCCTCTGTCCCTCTCTCTGAATCTGCAGCCTCCTCTTCATCCCTCACCGTCAATTCTTCCTTTCCCTTTTCTCTTTCACTTATTTCTACATCTCCTTCTGTGGTCTTCTCCTGCTCTGACCCGCCTAGTCTCTCCAGTTTACTGCCTTCTCCTTCTTCATTTCCCTCCTTCTCTTCCTCCTGTGCACCTGCGATTTTAGCTGGCAGTTCCCCCACTTTTAGGCTTCAGCTAATATCTGCAGGTACTGCAAAAGTCGAGATGTGAAAAGCTCTGGTTGAATTTCCCCTTGGGGATCAATACAGTATCTATCTATTTGTATTACATTACACTGTAGGGCCCTGTAGCTAATAAGTAGCCTAACAAACATAAAATCAGAAGAGCGCCGCTGTGCACGTTTGATGCAGGGACGTAGCTAAGTATTTGAGGGGCAGGGGACTAAGATTACGTCTACAATTATTATTTATTATTAATTAATATAAATTGTTTGTTTCAATGTTTTAAGAAGCGTTTGGACATAGTGGCAGTTTGTTTTTACAAGCACAGTTTTTTGAACACCAAAGTTAGGGGGGCAGCTGGGGGGCAAGGCCCCCCCCCTGTAGATCTGCCCCTGACCATCACGCTCCAGGCTGAGTTATAAAAATGCTGGTTAACAGCTAAACTCAAACAACTTTGGTTGCAAAAAGAGGTGGTGTTCAGGAGTAGGGACAAGGACAAGTTTAAAGAGGCTAAATACAGGTTTAGCAAGGTGGTGAGAGATGCTAGAGACTGTATTCTGAGAAAGTCCAACAACGGTTCTCGTCGAATGACTCTGCTTCTGTCTGGAAGGGACTCAAACAGATGCAGACAACTGCCAACCAAAAGCCCTTCACTCCACTAACGACTTGTGCCTGGCAAACAAACTGAATGAGTTCTAATATCAATTTGAACGGCCCATGGACAATGGTCCTGTTCAGACCTGGCATTAACATGCATCTTGGGGGATCTGATTACAAGTGGACAGCTCTAAGTATGTCAGTTTACACCTGGCATTAGAATACGTCTCCATGTGTCTTGAGTGACCACTCGGTCACTCAAGCTACGTAGTCGGATCTCAGTTTCCCACTCTTTATGCAAATAAACAGGTACATCATTTGCGTTTGCAAAGACCCAGTGCATTGTTGTTTTTAACCGGCTGGGGGGAAGCATTAGTAATATTGTACATATTTGTAAATTTGGGTACATTTTATGAAACAAAAAATAAAAGGTTATTGTCTACCCGTGGTCCCTGGAGACCTCCATGCTGCTGACACCACTGCCTTTGCCAGGCGCGCCTGCACACAGTGCTTCAGAGAGCCGGGGGATGAGAGCAGACGGGCGGGCAGGTGTCAGATCTGTGAGCACTGCGGCTCCACATCCCGATCGCTACTGCGCAGACTCGGGCTCCAAATGATGTCACCAGCACAAGATGGCAGTGCCCATATCTGGTATATTTTGGCTTCATTTTTGTACAGTGGGAGGAAGTGGAGATGTGTGTTCCATCTTTATATGCAGTCTATGGCTGCAGCCATCTTGGTTGTTTTCAAAAATGCCTCAAAAGCGCTCCTCTGTACAGTCATGGTCTCGAACACACCCGGTTGATTGGCCCGGCATGTCTCAGGCCACTGGAAATCTGTCCAAAGCAGAGGGCTACCTGTTTCCAGGCAAATCAAGGGCTCCACAGTAGATTTTTTTCTAGAGTCACTTTGGCAATGTCTCTTTTGAATTTACCTTTTCAATGTAAAAGTTGTTTTTAACCAACTAATAACCAATATTACTGTTTTTTTTCCATAGTAATTCAATGACCTGATGGTTTTGAGAGAATGCAGCTAGTCAGGGGTGTTGCAATTTCTCCGAATATGATTCTAAAATCATTCTTAAGTCTGGACGTAGAGTTCAGTTTACTGATTGAAGCAGATAGTGGGGAACTCGACCTTAACTTGGTGTGCTGTAAGAGTAAGCTGCTGTACGACATATTCCTCAGTTCCACAGTATGTCTAGTGTTTCCTTTGCTCTCTAAGATGGCCCTCGTCTGGTATGTGGTAGCTCTCTGTGAACTGTAGCTCCAGTTTGTGCCTCTCATGTAATCATCATCTTTACATTTGACACTGATGCTGTTTACATTTACAAATAATTATGTTTAGACATTTCCAGATTTCTCAGACTCCTCTGTCCAGATAAAATTCTCTCGTCTTTTTTTTAACCTTTTACACAGTGCAACTCTTTTCATTCTACCAAAGATTTCAGGCGATTTTCAAGTTTTGTATTTTTGGATGTTCTTATTATACCTTAATCATCTATGCAAAATTCTCAAATGTAAAAATTCACAACATGAGTGGCACAAAATTGAGCTATTTGAACATGCTTATCTAATTCTAGTCTATCTACCTAATTTGCATAGTTTTTCCTTCATTGCCCTGTTCATCAACTGTCAGTGTGTCTTTAAACTAGTTTTGGCTAGCTCTGAGCTTTTGCCACAGTTTGTATGGGTTTGTAGTCAGGTTTTGGTCTGCTCTTTTTTTACTTTATGGAGGCTAGAATGTAACCTTTCTGTTTGTCTTCATCTGATTAAACTTCCTAAATGTATCCGCTGTTAGAGAAATAAGATAACATAATTTGTAGTTTCTATTTAGAATCCTTCATAAATTTAGGCTTAGCATAGTGTCAATCCCTTAATCTTTTACCAGTATTACCAGGAAAATGCTCTTAGTGTTCAATGCTGGGACTCTGTTCTCCTGCCACAAGACTTACATGATGTCTGGTCCCTCTCGCTGGGGGACTTGGCTGCTTATCAGTGACTGTGGTTGCCTTGGGTGGACTTTGGCCCATTCCCATAGGCAGTGTTATGCTATAAGACTGGCTCTAAGACCCTGTGCACAATCACTCTCTCTGTCACACGCACATCCACACAAAATGTAAAATGCCCATGTTAAACTCAAGATGACAGACAAGGAGTGACTGGAGGAATTGCAGCACACATCTGCTTGAGTGAGTGATGTAAGTGCTTCAGCCATAAGACTAGGCAAAGGCATTTGTGTGTGTAAAAATACACCCCCCCAGTTTTGCATTCTTGGTTTTTGGGAATGATGCATTTTGAGAAAGTAGGTAGAGATTTTGTGACACGTCAACAGGACACAGGGCTCTAGCGTGGGCAATCTGTGACCGTTATTTACAGGACAGTGCAGCTGCCCTAAGGTACTCAACCTTTACAGTATGTAGTTGCATGTAAGTCGTATAGAGAAAGAGAGGGTGAGTGTGTGTTTGAACTGTCTGGATTTTAAAATAAGTATTTTCCAGCCTATTGAAATCATCTTTTTAACTGCCACCGATGACCCAATTTTGGCCCTTTTAGTACCTGGTTACATGCAAAAGTTGTAGCTTTGCAAATTGCCCTTTTTTCTACTTTTTTGCTCTCCCTCTCGCTGTGTCAAAGAGAAAAACCAGAGGGGAGTGGGGGTGAAGGACGTGTAAGCACATAGCTCAGCTCCACGTGGCCACCGGTCTCCTCCCCCTTCTGTGCCGGAAGGGCTAACCAACCAGCCTTCCTCTGCTGCTGTGGCACCACACTCCTCCTCCTCCTGTGCTGGTTTCCTCTCCTCTCAGAAGGGGTGAGCCTGAAAAAAAATCTGAAGTGCGACTTGAGTGTGCAGGATGACAGAGCAGACAGAGAGAATGGGGGGAAAAAAAGGGGGAGTTTCTTCTGCTCGCTGCAGCTCATTTGATAACGATAACTTTTCTTTTCCTAGAAACCCTTCCATTCCCCCCTACTCTTCCCCTCCTTCACTCTCCGGCCCCTTTAACTGTCTGTTAGTCTGTGTGGGAGGGGTTGTGTGGGAGGGGTTGTGCATTCCAATACCATAGCTTTACAAGCCCACTCGCTTTATCCTTTTTTTCCTCCTCCCTGTTCTGTTCAGCATATGAGAAAGGGTGATTCAGGTTGTTAGCTAGCTTACTGACAGTCAGGTCCAGCCCTGCTCTGTCCTGTTCTGCTGGCCTGTAGAACTCTATCACAGCCTGAATGTGTATGAGTTAAGTTGAGATAAAACTCGACTGGCTGCGTCCACCCGCCATCCTGCTTTGTGGGGTTTAAAGTCCAGCCACAAGTCTGTTGGAACAGCTACTCCAGCCCCAGGATGAGAGAGGCCCGCTACGGTTTGTAATGCTTCCGAGAGTGGAATTAAACCAGTGAAAGGTCAGTGGCGACAAGCAAATATTGTTGTTCTTAAAGTCCAAAGTAGGCCGGAGAGCAGCAGAACTGTAGCAGCTCACTGTTAACTTTTACAGTTTAATCCTTGTTCAGGGACTGTGTTCGTCACTTTGTTTAGCAGCGCTGTGGCTCATACCAGTTTCATGACAGCTCTGACTTCCTAGAGTAAGTATGTAGAGTGTCAGTGAGAGTGAGAAAAGAGAGAGTGCTGAATAGAAAGCATGTGTTTGTAATGTATGGGCACTCCTTATGAGTGAGTGATCAGATTTTTTCATGCAGTTTTCCCCCCCTCTGCCTGAGTGTTGTGTGTGTGTGTACACAGGAAACCCTTCGGTTGTCTGCCTGCCCTGATCGTGCTTTGCCTTCATGAGATACAGGCATTTTCACAATAACTTAAGCCAGCAGTGGAATTTGTTTGACAATTTGCATCAAGTTGGTCAACTTGATTCTCGCTCAGTCGAACATTATTCCTGGTGTCTAACTGGCAGAAGCACATTCAGCTGTGCAGCAGAGGAATTTGCATGGTGGTTAGTGTTCGGATTTTGTGTGCCTCAGTGTTCACAATGTGAGAAATGTAGCTTTCATTGAATCAGAGGCAGCTAGATATTCATAGAGAAAGGGCTGACAACTATAGGCATTGCATCATGGGATGGCAACTCTTCTTTTTAATGCTGTCGTCCTCAACTTAAACATTTTAACACTTTGCCTTTCTCCTTATCTTCTGCCTTTATGGTAGGAAATAAGCTAGTTCTCAAGTGCTTATCCACACATAGAGATTATTCTTTTCTATTCTTTCCTTTCTGTAATCATTTGTGCTCTCACACTGACAGTGGATCTCTTCCCTCTCCATCCATAGATCAGAATAAGAGACCCTAACCAAGGTGGTCGAGACATTACAGAGGAGATTATGTCAGGGGGCCGCAGTGGCTCTACCCCAACCCCACCACAGGTGAGCTACAATGCCATGATTCTGACCAAAGATGGTTAACACATCAGACATACTAGCACACTGTTACAGTTTAAATTTAGGTTTTAGACACCAATGACATTTTTTCAGGAAGTATAGTGAATTAACAGACAAAAGACATAACACTTGCAAATCGGTTATCAGATCAGTGCAAATGTAGTGAGCATCAGAGGTTTAGTTACACTGATAAAATTCAGTTTAAACGCTCATTGATGAAATGAATCAGGGTTGGTGTAGTTCACCAAACTGCTTTTAGTTCATGTTGGTATCAAATTTATTTGGATCACCATTTTTTTTATACTTTATATACTAGATACTGTTTACTGTCTGTGGCTGTTACCTGGCAACACCTCCTCTTCTCTGGGGTCTTATACTTTCTACTGTGTAAATGTCAGCTTAGTATATTAAAAGATTTAAATGGAATTGGAATGGAATGCTCTGTCCACATGCTACTTCTTTATGGGGAATGATGCAGATTGCCAACTGATCTATGATTTCTGAGTTCTGACGTGTGGCTAATATATCCACCAAGGGAATGACGTGAAACTATTTTTTTTTCCACCTAGTCAAGTGGAAAATGAGTGTTGTCCTCACCGCTAAGGTCATACCTTACTTTCTGGTGTGTGTATGTTTCCCAACAGACAGCCATATCGGGATCAGAAAGTACAGCTTTTGTGCAGGCCAACGGTGAGAGTGTCACAGCTGCTGCTACACCAGCACTGGTTAGACCAGGTGAGTGCCACATGCACAGGGCCTCGAACACAGTCACACAAAGATATATGTACAATTTTCAAATTATCATTTTAATATTGTTCCTAATTTTCAAGGTATGTGTATTGGTACTTCTGATATAGTTAATGAAGTTATTATTTTATTATTTGCAGTAGAAGGTTATGTTGTGCTGCATAAGTACTTTAAGATAAGTACAGAAAAAAAAAAAATCTATTTGCATTTTCAAGACTGTCATTAGCTTTCATTTAATATAGGTCTTAAATTCAAGCATTTTACTTACTGTGTAAAAAATGACACTTCAATTTTCCCAGCTAATGGTTTCCTTTTAAGATCAATATCCTGTTAAGAGCAAGTTTTACTGGGGTATGGAGCTTTAGGCAAAGAAAAAGGTTGGTGTTGTTGAGCTCATGTTTCATGAATTAGCCTTTGGTTATCAAGGGAAAAAGCCTAATTAATAAAACAAGCCAACATTTTGTGAGGTTACATGTTGCAATTGTTTAACTGTGTGAATATAATACAAATTGCAGCCTGCAGGGACAAAAACTGTGACCAAGTGATATTAAATGGCAGCCTCTGAATAATTAGGGACTCTATCTGTAAAGTGTCTCGAGATAACGACTGTAATGATTTGACACTATAAACTAAATTCAATTAAAATTAAATGATTTGGACACTAGAATGTATATTTACCCACATATGTGTTTATTGACAGCAATACATGTTTTGGTTGACAAATGTTTCAAGCTATTATTTGAACTGGGTTTTCATCTGTAGAAGCAACTATATGATGTAGTTCAGTGATAGCTATGAAGGCAGCTTGTTTAGAGGGAATTAATAATCGGACAATGTGGCACCTTAAGAGAGCTTGTTGGTTTGGTTATTCTACAAAGTCACTTCAGTAGAAACTCTAATCTTAATTCTAGCCGTCAATGAAACTTACTTTGTAAAGCGAAGTGTCATACATCTTTTAAAATAACTGACCTGATTAGAGGCGGATTGGACTGATCCGTTTTAGGGGAAAACAATACATTGTGATTCAAATCAGATTTTTGTCAGGAAGGTTTGAAATAAGCATGTGGTTGGGGAACGTATGAGGGTGTGAGTCACAAACACAATACGTAGATATCAAAAAAATGATAATTTGTCAATCTATAACTCCTACTTCGGAGTCTAAGAGTAAGGAGTGTCACATAATATTTAGTTTCTATTAAATCAGCATGTTTGAAGCTACAGTACCCATTAGATGATTAGTGCATGTGATTCCATGTCTTTAAAGTCTCCACAGGTGATCCATAAATTGAGTTTTGATATTAAGTGTGAATTGAGAAAACATAGTTGAGCTCATAGATAGATAGATAGATAGATATATATATATATATATATATAGATATAGATATAGATATATATACTCATATATATCTATATATATATATAGATATAGATATATATACTCATATATATATATATATATATATATATATATATATATATACTCATATATATATATAGATATATATATATATATATATATATATATATATACTCATATATATATATATATATATATATATATATACTCCGAACCCGTCCCGAGCCTGACAGGCATTAAGAAATTTATGTCCGAGCCCGACCCAGTTAAAATCTCATTTTTTTTTCTCATACTAATGACACATGTACGTTTGTTTGTGTGGAAAGCTTTTATTAAGCAACTATAGGAAGGCATTCGGAAATGTCAACAGATGAGCTCATCAGCACACACGGGGCAACAAGCGCATGTTAATAAGCTGTTTAATTTAAAATGTTCAATGTGCTAACCTTTCCTGATTGCTTCGTTTCCGACCGTGATCAGAAAACCAGGGGAGACTCGTTACCTCCAGGGCCAACGTTCTATAACGTTAGGGTCATATCCCGTTTCTGGTGAGCAGATGAATGAACTTGGCTTTGAGTCTGGGGTTTATCTCGGACACCGCACACACTGTTGGCTCCAAACTTAAACTTATTCCACCAACTCTGCTCCAGTCGCATCTACACGTCTGCTTCCTCTTTTCTCTATCTCTCTTTTGCCCACTTTACACACGCACAGAGCTCTCTTAAAGGAGCCGCAGCACCATTTCACAACAAATGCCTTATCGCGCTGATGTGACCGAACCCGACCATAATTTCTAAATATCTGTCCGAGCCTGGCCCGGTGGGTACCGTTGGGCCCCGTCGGGCTCGGTTCGGGTATCCATGCCTTAATACATACATACAATAATAATAGTGCTTTTCAGAAGTCTAACAAACATTTTCTGGACCCTCCAGATGACAGAGGGAAACCTACGCCCCCTCCTTTGTCAAAGACCCCTGAACTTGCTAAGGGTGACCTCATCCCGACAGAGGCAACCTCCTCTGACACGAACACTAAGCCACCTGCACCCCCTCTACTATCAGAAGCAGACGATATCCCTCTCAAAACTATTCCTACACCTGCACCCAGTGCTCCTGTTGCAGATGTGATGGATGCTCCCCCACCTCCCAGGAAATCCACCCCACCCCCCCAGTCAGCGCCTGAGGTGCCCGCCTACCCTGCACCCCTCCCTGACCCTGTTCCCACCTCTGCTGCACAAGACAAAACAGACAAGAAAATCACAGAGGCAAAGGAGAAGGAGGTGTTGAAAGAGAAGGAGGCTAAAGCAGAGGAGGCAGCTGCACCTCCATCGACTAACGGTGTCGCAGAGGTGGAGCCAGAAAGCCCGACGGTCATGTTGCCACCCAGTCACCTGGAGACTCTGGAGTCTCCCATTGCACAGCCAGAGGAGCTACGCCTCCCCAACGGCCTGCCGCTGCCAGCCCCTCAAGACCCCGAGGTGCCTGCCACCAGCCCGACTGAGTGTGACGACAGCCCCATCGCTGAGCCTGACATCAGTGAGCAGTCTGTCATACAGACCTCCGCAGCGATCACTCAGGCAGCGCCTACACCTGTGTTCCAAGCCCCACCTGCCCCTGTTGATCAGCCTGCCCCTGCACCCGCTGTCCAGGAGATTCTTGCTGAGCCTGCCATCCAGGCCGCACCCACCCAGCCTGAGGTACAAGAAACGGTTCCTCCAGTCGCCCTGGACATCAAAGAAGATATCCCAGTGCCCCAGTCCACCGCCAAGGAAGAGAAGCCATCTCCTGCAGAGCCAGTTTCCATAGTTGACAATGACCGCACCCCAGAAACTGTGCCCACTCCTCCCCCTCCCACAGCAGAGGAGAGGGAGGACACCCCTCCTCCCCAGACAGTCACCCCTGCCCTTGTAGAAACTACTATGCAAGGTCAGTTGGTTACAACATGCTAAAATATTTAATAGTTTAGAATTGTAGTCTCTTCCATCATTAATAGAAAACCTTCCTCGGCAGGACTCTTCTGTCGGATTTATGTTTGAGTTGATCTGAGGCTGATTGTGTTCGTCTTCCTTTCTTTAGCCGCTGTGTCTGTGCCAAAGAAAAAGAGGAAGATGAAAGATCTAAACAAAAAGGAGGCAGTGGGAGACCTCCTGGATGCCTTTAAAGAGGTGTGTGTGCAATAATCCATTTATTTACTTTTCATGCCCTTACAACTGATTTAATTAGCCTACTGTTACTCCATGCCTGTTGACAGAGGCAAAGACACAGGCTTAATGAATTTTAATGTGGCCCACCAGGATGGTTTTATTTTACATATAACTTTTAAGATAGCAGTCTGACTGTCCTAACCCCTCTCCCATCTTTAAACCAGGAGCAAGTAGTGGCTGCGCCGGAGCCCGAGCCAGCTCCTGTCCTAGCACCAGAGACCAAGCCCCCTGCTGCTTCCCCTCCTGCCCCA